>NC_070598.1:5719716-5780375 GCF_027409825.1 Scomber japonicus | reverse complement strand
AGAGAGAGAGAGAGAGAGAGAGAGAGAGAAAGAGAGAGAGAGAGAGAGGGAGAGAGAGAGAGAGAGAGAGAGAGAGAGAGAGAGACACAGAGACAGAGAGAGAGAGACAGAGACAGAGAGAGAGAGGAGAAAAGTCCATGTGCAGATTTGCAATCCAAACCAAATTCAAAGCAGCAGCCGGGACTGAAAGCCTTGAACTTGATCTCTTCGGAGCTTTCTCTCTCTCTCTCTCTCCCTCTCTCTCTCTCTCTCTCTTCGCCTGTCTGGATTTGTGCCTTCGTTTCAGGTTTCATGCAGCACTTCATCTTTTCACCTGACCAAAACAATCAGAACACTTACGAAAGACAATCAATAGGCTGTTACTGACAATAACCTGCTTCTACATTAGCAGGAAAACAGGAAACAGCTTCAAGACTGCTGGTGGAGTGGAAAGCTGCAACAATTCATCTCTAACTATTTTAATAATCATTTTAATAATAATTTCATCATTTTTTTACCATCCTCACATAATTAGTCTCTATATACCAAACTTCTGAACCATAAATCATTCATAAAGAGCTCATCAGTCACAGATAACATGATTTATCCTTAATGAAGCTTTTAGACAGCAGAGAGAGTTTATTCTTATTATGATTAAAAACTATATAAAAGACACTATACTATGGTCCAATGTTACATAAAACACAAGAACTATTTCAACAAATCATATTAAATGTGAAGAATGAACATTATTCAGGATATCAGGAACTAACTTAAAATACATCTGCATTGAAAGCTACAGAATTGGGGGGTTTTCAGCTTTGATTCCAGCTTCTTAAATATATATTTTTTCTGATTTCTTTAATTTTCTGTGATGGTAAATAGTCTATAAGTTGTTGTCTGTTGGTCAAGATAAAACAAGACATATTTAAGTTGCATTTTTGGGCATTTTTTCACTATTCTGTGACATTTTTAAAGACCAAAAGACAAATTAATTAATTAAAAAATACCAGCAAATAGTAGGAAGACAAGCTTTATTTAGATAATGCAAATATTATTTCTATGTACTCCAATACTTGCAAACTTTGAACTGTGAATGACCTCCCTGATAAATACGCAAATGAACTGATAATGAAAATAATAAATATATGAGATGAATTTATAGGGTGTGTCGTAACCATCACCAGCACTGACTGGAAATGGAAATGAGCAGTCGGGCAGGTGTGTGAGAGTGTCATAACAGAACGGAAACAAAGTGAAGGGCTTTTTAAAAAGATTTGCATGTAATATTTTAACGCTGCTTGAGTCGTGCCTTTTTAAAGTACCAGGCTTCTCAAAAGTTCGGTTGTTGTTGTTTGTTTTAAACTTCATTCTCATTCAGACTCATTTGCCTGAAATTCTCCAGCTATGCTCTCACCCTGGAGGAATGAATGAGTACACAAGGAGATCAAAAACTGTCACCCTCCCCCCCCCACCCACCTCCTCCCTTTCACTCCCACCTCTCTCTGACTTCATCACATGCTCTCTCTCTCTCTTTCTGTCCTCTCTCCATTCTCCGTCTATGTTCCCACAAACATGACACAAAACCAGAAGCCCTATTGTTTATAGTCCAAAGAGGACGTTTGGCTCTTTCCTGGATGATGGGCTGGATCCGGTATGTGAGGCCTGAGCTGCCAGCGCTGTGTTTGTCCCACAGTGAGGCTCTGCTGCTGCAGGGGGAGCATCATGGCGACCAGGGGTCCTGGCACCAGTAATTTACTAAAAATAATATTAATTAAAAAAGGAGCAACTGAAGCTGATTGATGTGTATAAGGGTATTCAACATGCTTTGGTTAAATGGAGCCGTAGAGATCTTTAAACTTTTTAAGGTCCAATACTGTGCAATATTAGAAATTCATGTAAACTACTACTATTAACTGTGCAATATACATATAATAAACATATATATTTACTCTCACTTTAATCTGTGTAAAAACAATATCATCTCTGGTACTCAATACCAATCAATAATGTCATGATTATTATATATTTTTCACTATTATTGTTCTTTATTGATGCTGTTCTATTTTATTTGTCCACTTGCTGCTGTAATAATGCTAATTTCCTCATTGTGGGACTAATAAAGGAATATATTTATATATCTTATATCTCACAGGCAGTAAAAAGGTAATCTGGTCCCCTCATATAATCTCATACATTATACATCTATCAATCAGCTGATGTTAGTCTATCACGTATATAAGAGTACAGTCTAGACTAGAGCTGGGTATCGGTATCTTCCAAAATAAATCAATACCAAGTAGTATTGAAACATCTCCCGTCAAATGATATTTGCAATCGATCCTTTTTGCACTCAGAGCTACAAAATATGACTATTGGAAACCAAGAATTTGAGTTAGTAGTTCAATGCAAAATATAAATAAAGATCAATTGAGTATATGTTGTCCAATAAGTGCCGATATTTATATTTATTTAAAGTTATATAGGCAGCATTTTATGTATATTTGAGCCTGTTTCTTGATTCAAGTTTAAACCTATCATGTTTTATGGTTGTTATTTTAATCTGTGGTTATTGTTAATAATTAAATCTCCATTAAAGTTTTACTGTTTCAGTGCACTGATGATGTCATTTTATACAATAAAGTTTATTAAACTATAAAATCACAAGTCACAAGTGTTTGATAACCACATTTAATGAGTTATAATAAAAGATGTGTGGTTATGTATGTTTAAGATTATCAATATAGGACTTTTTTTGCTCCCTAATATCAGTATCTGCCCCAAAAATCCAGTTTCAGTTTTAATCCAAGGATATTTTAGACTAATGGAGATCTATTGGAGCTCTATGTTGAAGTATTATGCATTAGAGAAGTTCCTGAGTGTGTGTGTGTGTGTGTGGTGAGTACACGAGCACCCTTGTGTACAATTGGCTCATTGTGTGTGTCCAGGTTGTGGCCTCCCTCACAGGATCATGTGGCTCGGTGTCTATCATTTTCCAGTAACGGTCTCTTGCAGAGAGTTTCCTTCAGGTCTCCCCCTCTTTACATTTCTCTCTCTCTCTCTCTCTCATTCTCAGGAATGCTCTCTCACTATTTCAAATCAGATGTGGTGATATATATACGCCTGCTGTGACGTACCAAAGCCTGACTCACTGGTTCCCATGCAATGCTAATATTTTAGTCTCATGCATGAACTTTTAAAATGAATTAGATCTTTAAAGCTTCTGCAAGTTCAACAGCTGATTTCATAACTCAATCTAGAGGCTCGCAAACCAATATTAAGAACATAAATGACGACTGGATACAAGTAAAGCAGATAAGATTGTGATGAAGTTGCAATCAATTAATACAAGGTCTGAAATAAGACCTTTAAACAGCTGTTGAGGCTATTTATTAGAGACGGATATGATATACATAGACAGGCTGAAACAAACTGTCTGACGCAAGTATCACAGTGTTTATAGCGGATACTAACTTGCAACACCTGTTCATAGAAGTGAGAGATTAAAAAAAAAAGAGTCAAACAGGAAGTAGACCAAATATGGCTGAACAAAAAATACAAAATAGATACAATAAATACACGGAAAACTTAACATGAGTGCGGATTTGCTGCTAAATTTGACCCCTCCTGTTGACTTCCTGTCTCCTGTCATAAGTCTCTATATATGTGTAGTGCTGTTTAGTGCAGAGTTTCAGATCTGCGACATTAAGTTGAGTTAAGTGGTCCAAAAAGTGCATCACAAAGTCACCTGTATGTAGTTCACCCACCTAGCATCCGACCGAGCCCCTGTGGAATAATACCTGTTCCACTTTAGGTGTTGTTGCTATAAAGTGAATCTGCCGTGCTACTGCAGCTTTAATTTTTATTTTTTCAAAGCTCAAGGACAAAAGTAATGTCTCTAAGAGAAGCAGATCTACTCTACTCCTCCTCCTCCTCCTCCTCCTCCTCCTACTCTATCCTTCTTTCTCTACTTCTGCGTGACAGGTTTTGGCTCAGGCAGAGAGAGGCCAAGGTTGTACTGTTTGGAGCCAGATTTTAGGGGGGTGGGGGTGGTGGTGGTGGGGGGTGGGGTCGTTAAGGCCTCACGCATAAAAATGTGCAGTAGTAGTACTAGTAGTAAGGTCTGCAGTGACAGGGAAGCCCGAGCCCATCTGGTGTCTCTCCTTGACGACGCAGGGTAAAAAAAAACGTTGCGTTGCCCCCGCATCAGGCGAGCAAACCGCTGGCCCTGGGAGATCCGTCACCTTGGAGACCGACATTTGTTCAATGAAAGAAGAAGCCAGGAAGAGGGACGACGACGGCGACGAAGGGAGAAATCTCCGCCGTTGGTGATGCTCGACTGACGACGGCGAAATGAAAACTTGGCCTTGTTTGATTCATACACACACACACAAAGACACACACACACACACACACACACACACACACACACACACACACACACACACACACACACACACACACACACACACACACACACACACACACACACACACACACACACACACACACACACACACACACACACACACACACACACACACACACACACACACACATAATCTGCTCTGATGAAAATATGCAGCGGTGTGGACATCTGTGGCGTATCTTCACCACAAAACATGACAACCATTCGCTGCGATGTAATCCGTTATCATCTCATCTATGCGTGTGTGTGTTATGTGGATTCTCTCTTTATATATATACATATAACCCCCCCCCCCCCTTCTCTCTCTCTCTCTCTCTCAGCTAAAAGGAGTGCTAAATACTTTTTACCTTTCAATACCACTGCAGAAGGAAGCAAAAATAAAAGGGATGGCGTTACTTTAGGATTACAAGCCAAACCCCATTAATATGTCATTGAGACAGCGTAATTACAGAGTCGTCTACACACCCCTCCTACATGACTCCACAGAGGATCAACGCCAGAAGCGACCAAAACACTAGACCCTAAGCCCACAGGGGAAGCAAATGCTGATCCCCCTCCTCTGCCCCCCCCCCCCCCCCCCCCCAAAAGGCTGAATGAAACACACGCTCCTCTTACATGCCCGATGTCACGAACCTGGTTTGTAATAGCAGAACTAAAAATACGCTACAGGGTTCACGGGGGGACATAAAAGAATCAATCACACTGTACTTTCGAGAGCACAGACGGCACATTTTGTACCTTTGCCAACATACTACGAGGCGAGCCTAACCAAACATGGTACATGTACACTCAAGCTGTACTCGAACTCGTCCTCGACCTCACCTGACATGTTCCTGTGCTCACAAATGAGACGTTGGACTGCTGACCTGCTCCCAGATTGACACGGTGTAACACACAGGAGGCTCAGGCAGAACAGAAGCTCTCAGTTAGCAGCATGTATGCATTGAGTGTGGAGTGTAATTAACAAATCACATAAAACAGAGGGAAAAAATACACTGCAGGTCACATTAACATGCATACAGTGGATAGAGAGTGAAGCTCCAGCCATTAAAAACATCTCGTGTAGACAGCTGTATCGATTAAAATAGAAGCGATTCTGTTCTGTCACACACGTTAGAGAAGGACGGCTGAAAGGCTGAAAGGCTGAAAGGCTTTCTGTATGCACAAACACTTACTTACACTTAGGGATGCACCATGGCGGGAGTTTTTTGCCAATATACCAATACTTTCCAACTCATTTTGGTTGATTGCTGATATTTTTTTCCACCTGGCTGTGGAGACTATTACACATGCAACCATAAAATTTACCAAGTATGATAAAAAGAAACAAATATATATGAAAGAAGAACTAAAGGCTGCGTTCACACTGCAGGCAAATCTGATTCAAATCTGATTCCTTCTCAAATTTGATTTTTAGGCCTAACTGTCCACACTGTTTTTAGGAAGTGTCCAAATCTGGTGTCGCATAGAGTAACGTAGCGTAGAGACGTAGAGAGATGTCACGGACAGTCAAATCCGATATGAGTGTTTGGAGCTGTTCAGACTCAGACACATCTGTCCAAATGAGATTTGAAACTTCCTCCCAAAGGTGATTTCAATCTGGTTTGCAAAAATCGGATCTCATGTGATTTATGACTGTTCAGACTTCATAAGAGCCATCTGGTTCCAATCTAGATGGGCTAAAAATCAGATTTTGGCTTGCAGTGTGAACGCAGCCTAAGACTGGAGTACAGGAGCTCAGCATTAAAACTTCAATGAACCTGGTCGGTACCTATCAGTACTCACCAAACTAAATCAATACCAAGTAGTATCGAAACGTCTCCTGTCAAACAATACCTACAATCAATCCTTTTTGCTCCCAGAACTAGAAAGTATGACTATTTGTATTTATTGCTTCTATTCACATGAAATGGAGTACTCAATGGGTATCAGTATCACTTTAAGGGTACTGGGATTGGTACTGGTATCCTAAGTTTTTAACAATATTCAGCCCTAGTTAGAAATATGGAGCTTTTCCACTACACAGTTCCAGCACGACTCGACTCGACTCAGTTTTTTCTGCGTTTCCACAAGGGATAGTACCTGGTACCTGCTACTGTTTTAGTACCTGCTCTGCTGAGGTTCCAAGCGAGCCGAGCCGATACTAAATGTGATGTCAACAGTCTGCCGGCCGCTGACTGGTCAGAAGAGTTTTCGCTGGAAGAGTCATGAGCCGTAACACAAAAGTCAAACCCGGCATTTTTAAATACCGGCAACAGCGTTACAGCCCTACGGCTCAATGTTCTTGCTTTGTGTGTGACGGCAGTTTCGTGGAGCCGTGCTATGACGACCCCGCCCACGTTGAGTAGGTACCTTTATGTAATGGAAAAGGTCCTTCCTGGAACCGTGTCGAGTCGAGTCGAACCGAGCCGAGCAGTGCTGGAACTGTGTAGTGGAAAAGCACCAATAGTGGAAACTTGTGACTGATGTGAGGAGCTACGGTGTAATGATAAAGAAAGAGGAAGTTCAGAGGTGTCAGCTGAGTCATTCAACCACACACTGAATCCCAACATTTAAACTTACCCTACTCAAACTTTTCATATTACTACACTCTCACAAATAGTTTAAGCTTTTGTAAATATGGTCAAAATAGCAGAAGGTGGAAATATTTAAAAGATGAGGTGAAGTAATAATGTTCAACGTGAGGGTGAATATCTGCAGGAATTTGTATTTTGTGACTAATAGATGACAAATAGAGCCTTTAAACTTCTACTCTGGCCTTTTATTTGTTGTTTTAAAATGTACTGTGATCCAGATATTTACTGGTGAAATGAATACAGCTTATTGTTAAGTAAGATCTTTGTACAGGCATTTACTGACTGAGCAGTGCAATTGAGATATCTTCCTTCTACTTTTTCTTTTTTTTTCTTCTTCCCCCAGCTGAACTCATTTTACAGTATTCCCATTTGTGTTTTAAATTCCCCGAAGAAGAAGAAGGAGGAGACGAAGAATAAGAAGAAGAAGAAGAAGAAGAAATGAGAACAACGGCTGGCTTAATTAAAGCACCGTTAGACCGAGAGGAGACTGAAATTAAGTTTGATTAGATTCGAGAGTTCAATTGAAGCAAGATGTGCGTATCATGCATGCTTCAATGTTGGTCTAAGTATAGTGTGTGTGAATGTGTGTGTGTGTGTGTGTGTGTGTGTGTGTGTGTGTGTGTGTGTGTGTGTGTGTGTGTGTGTGTGTGGGCCTTAACTACAGGAATGTGAGATGAGTAAGTTCAAGTGTATGAAAGAGAGAGAGAGAGAGAGAGAAAGGAGGAGGGAGTGAGTGAGTGAGTAAAGCTTGTAGAGAGGGCTGGGGCGAACTCCTGGAGATTCCAAGCATGCCTGCATTTCCTCGGATGTCACGTGCTTCAGTGCAAACACAGCCACGCTAAGTTAATTACACCAACTACACCGGGCTTTTTTTTTTTTTAAATCCCCTCCCAAGAAATGTTTCAGACTTCAGCAAAAAACCATTATTAAAAAAAAAGAAAAAAAAAAGAGGAGGAATGTTGAGAGGGGAAGGAAAAAAAGTAATGGTTATAAAAATGCCACTTATTGAAGACGAGTCCATCCCAAAAAAAAAAAAAGATGAAAAGATGAAGATTTATCTTTCTTTTTTTTTTTGTTTTTTGTGAGGCTCCAGGAGTCTAAATATTGTTTTATGAAGTTTGACTGTACTCACACACACACACACATACACACACACACACACACAACGCAGATGGGAGGAATATTATTAGAAAGCTGCCCGGTGGGAAAAGAAAAGCAAAGAAGAATGAAGACAAAGAGTTGCATTGTGCATCGCTGCGATTCCTCGAGTGAAAAATAACTGACCTTTTACTATAAACAATGCTCCGAAAAATCAACACGTTACTCAATCAGTCATCGTCGTGGTTTGTGCCGTTGTGCCGTTGTGCTGTGGCCGGGGTCAGAGGTACTTTAAAAAAAGCTGAGATGTCAACACGTTAAATAGCAACAGAAAAAAAAAGGAGAGCGTTAAGCAAGAAAGCAAAAGAAGTCCATACACTGCAGCTCCCAATGCAGCTAGATTTATTAAGATATCACCAGTGTGACGTGACATGCCAATCCCACTTAATACATTTCAGGTGTACTGGGTGTATGGGTCAATAACGTGGTGTCAATTGGTGTAACCAGTATTTTATAATCCACTCCTGTTATGCAACAAATGTTTTTAGGATACGTCCAGTGTGACATGACATGTACATACGGATGCAAAACAAAAACAAAAAGAAATCTAAATATATGGGTCAATAATGTGGTGTCAATTGGTGTAACCAGTATTTTACCATAAATATAATCCACTCCTGTTATGCAACACATGTTTTTAGGATACGTCCAGTGTGACATGACATGTACATATGGATGCAAAACAAAAATAAATCTAAATATATGGGTCAATAACATGGTGTCAACTGGTGTAACCAGTATTTTTCCATAAAAGTCTGATTATACAGAGGGAAATAAATGCAAATTTAAATGTGGAATAAATATAATCCACTCCTGTTATGCAACACTATGTTTTTTATAACAAATTTCACATGATTTGTCACAACGTATGTAGACAAAATGGTTGTTTTTAGGATACGTCCTGCTCAATATTGACAAAATGCTTTAAAATTCAAATGTAGAAACACTCCTAAAAAATGTTTCTTTTCATTTGATTGTTTTAAAATGAGGTAATTATTTGTATAAGTACACTTAAACACACTGTAGGTGGATAAAATACTTCTGTGGTTACACCATTTGACATTTTCAAGAGTATTCAGTCTTACTTTTGGTTAAAAAAATGGTTCAACTGTCATTTCAAATGATATAAAACCAACAGAAATACATAATGTACATTTTAACAGACCTGATCCTGCTTTTAAGACTATTTTTTGAGATATTTTTTGAATTGCTCATCTTGCCAACCCTTATTTGTCACCGACCCTTTAAAAAAAAGGTATTTTTTGCTTCACTGGAGATGAAAAGATGACCACACACGCAAACCATCTCATCTTCTACAAACCTGTTGCAGCTTCCTTTGTTAATTTGTGGCGTGAGCTTGACATAACGTGACATATGTGACACATGTGCATGCAACGCCGCTTTGTCATCTCCAAAACCACCACCACCACCACCCCCCCACACCCCCGCTGTGCTTTCTGTTGACCTCTCCTCTCTCTATCTCGTGCACACAAACATTCACCCTCATTCAGCACCTCGCACTAATTCTGTGGCACAAACACACACACATTCAACACGCTTTATATTGTGTTTGCTCGCCACGCTACAACCGTGTAGCATTGTTAAGACTCTGCATCACTACGTTATAGTAATGTCTGCTCCATTAGTGGATGAAAAGGATGCTGAAAGAATGATTTCACTCTTCTTTTCCCACTGTGTTTGCCTGAAATACACGTATATGCACAATAATCACAATGCTATGCTCTATGCTCCAATGGCAGCACAGATATGTTAAAAAATATATAGAGCTGACATACATAAGAAAAAATCACTATAAACAAGACATTGAAACTGTTTTTACTCTTTAAAAAAAGTCATATAACTGATGTCCATACTTTCAGAAGTTATTAGTACTTAGTTGTAATTTGAGAGTGAGAGGGAAAGTAAATATGAAAAACCTTTTAGATAATGATTGTTTGATTCACATTAAAAATGATAAAATATGATGAGTACATTTTACTGCTAAGTGCCCTCAAGTAGAAAAAGTTGGCATAGGTATTTTTTTTTTTAAAGACAAAATAATCAAATATTATACGACAACAGCAGTTTTTTTGGCCTATGAAGAGATGAAGATGATGTGTGTCTATAACAAGTCATTCAGTGATACTAATGGACGGACCAATCAATAGTGGGATCAATAAGGAAGAGAAGGAGACGCCACAGCAATTTAGATAAGTTGCAAATGATTATTCCGTCAATGATAACTTTAATTGATCAGGAAACTCATAAGCATTGAGCTCTGCAATGTACGCTCCTCTTAAAATCACTTCAGGTTGCTCTCTCTATTTATAATGCACAAAAAGCTTTTTAACTCAACTGTAAGCAAGGCTATAAATATCACAGGGAGTTGATTATTATATATTTTTAAAGTCTGCTTCCACTCAAAAATTACATTTATCTTCTTGCTCCTGCAGTTAAATGTTCGAGCTTTAGTTTAGTTTATTTCAGTCATTAAATGTATATAACTCAAATAAATAAAGTCAATAATCACATGTTGCAGTTTCTGATCAAAACAGGGGTCGACTGAAGCATCATCTTAAACTACAACTCTTTTTATATTAGTCTTTTGAATATAAACCTATGTATATAACACATTTATATTAATATAGACATAATGCACATACCATAATATACTGAAATTATACACATATTTCCTTATATATCCCCAAAAGTACCAAGGTTCATATACATATAACAAAATTCATATATATGATCATATTTATGCCTCATTTTTGTATTTTAATCATCTCTTTTCTTTTTTTTTTTTTTTAAATATTATATTATTTTTGGGGACAGAGAGAAATGGGTAAGTGCAACAAAGGTCCCTTGCTGGATGTTGCAGGTATATGACATGCTAATCATCTTATTTTAAAATATTTATTTAAATATACATAGTGTGTTACACATTTTCAACTTTTTTTAAAAAATATATTCCACTGTGCAGAATGATGTCACTTTGGAGACTGTTTTCAAATTTCAACCTGCTCAAATCGGGAAGTTACTCTGTGCTCGTTGAACATTTGAGGAGGATTTGTGACATAACAGCTTCTCAGGAGGCCAATCGTGGTCCGATAAATATCCGACTTGCACAAGTGTGACATGGAAACTTGAAGCCTCCAGTAGTAGAAATACACAGAAAGGACATTACGGGAAGGTAGAGAAGCAGTAGATGCCTTATTAAGGAGTTTAAAGTTGTAATCATACTTTTTTTGTGGGGGGAAAAAGCAACAAGAGTTTTATATATACATATCTTAATACATGTCTGGAGGCGATTGTTAAATATTTTCCCAGATTAGCTCTTGTTCAAGATGTAAATATTAGCTTTAGATGTTTCTTTTTTTGGGTACATTTAGCAACCAAACACAAACACTGTTTTCCATCCTAACTTTGACATTTTAAACTGAGTAACTTGTGCTTTGAGATGTTGTAATCTACAAAATGAAAAAGATGTCAGTACTCAATTGAGCTTGAACAGTTCTGCTATTTAGAGGCACACAACACTACATCTTAAATATTAGTTTGGGTTGATTTGTCATTAAAAAACTGGCTGATTTAGCGTTGATTATTCCCTCTGAATTGAACAAAATGTTGGTGATGAAAGGCAGCGAGATATAGATATAGCGAGTCGTAGTAGGAAACAGTGCTGCAGTCACATGAGTATTACCGCAGTCCTTTATCATGACTCTCGAGCTCTGAGGCTTAAAAGTCATTCACGGGTTTGCCGCCGTATCTCGTAGGATTACAGAGAAACACGCTGCTTTGTGTCACTTATCATAAACACTATCAGTCACAGGCACTCTGCGCCTCGGAGTGTGTGTATACAGATGAAAGAGAGAGAGAGAGAGAGAGAGAGAGAGAGAGAGAGAGAGAGAGAGAGAGAGAGAGAGGGAGAGAGAGAGAGAGAGGAGTGGCAGGAAATAAAGAAAAACAGTGCTGTACCAAGAGGAGGAGGAGAAGAAGGCACAAGAGTACTAAACAACAAATAAAACATAAGCAGATTTTTTTCTTTTTCTTCTTTCACCCGCCACCCGTCCCCCCCTCCCCCTCCCCCTCCCCCTCCCCGTGCCCCCTCCCTCCCTGTTTTCATGCTTGTATTTTGCAAAGTTCCCCATTCTCAATGCTCACACACACACACGGTCGCAGAGAGAGGAGTTGGCCTCACAAAAACAGGGCATTCCACGGCTTACTTGATTATTCCCACTTCCTGCTTGCAGAGACGCTCCCAACAAAAGAGGAATCAACAAGAGAAACACGCACGTCAACAAACATCAACGTGGCCCCCGAATGCAGATGCAGAGTTGATCGAGTTGCCCCCTCTTAGTTAGTAGAAGAAGAAGAAAAAAATGAAATAAAACAAACAAATCAAAGGCTTTGTGAGCATCCTGAAGGAGCTCTGCCTCTTTAGTTTTTAAATCTTATGGTTCATTTTGCCTCTTTGTGGTTTGGTTTGGTTTCTCTCTCTCACACACACACACACACACACACACACACAAAAGAAAAATAAAGCAAATCAAAATGTATCAACAAAAGCCATGTGGGAGCTGTCAGTCTGAGTATAGACCAGAAATCTTGTGAGGTTAGCGGGCGGAGACAGGGACAAAAATCTGAAAGGTTGTCCATCATTTTTGACAGATTACAGTCTAGTCTTGTCTTTAGTTTCAAGTACATGACCTCATCAATACATGCTATAGCAAAACGTCACGGCAGCTGGATGTCCAAAGTTTCTTTAACCCTCTTGTTGTCCTCGGGTCAATTTAGACCCTGGAGACAACAAGCATTAACTCAAAAATAAAAAGGTGCAGTCTAAATAAAATGAGGTCTATTAACTGTAATTTCCTAAATGAAGTGTGAAACCTGTGGTAATAAGTAAGAATGAAGTTGGCTACAAAAAGGCTCTAACACAGAATTGGGTGATAATTTATACCCGATGTTTTATAAACAGTCAAAGGGGGGGGGGGCAAAAGTTGCAGGGTCGACAGGAGGACAACAAGAGGGTGAAAAAGGTGAAAAAGAGGTGAAAAAAAGAGAGAGGGACTGATGTGGTGGAGGATCACAGACTTGATGAATGTTCCAGGTGAAGCTCAGACACATTTTAGTGGGTTTTTACATGACAGTAAGTTCTGTGGTAACACAATCACGCAGCCGCTTTCAATTCAGCACATAGATTTCAACACTGGTCTTAACACATCTCACTATGCGGGTGCTGACAGCGTGTTGAAGAGCGACAGACTGGATGCTTTGGACTGGAGCGAGTCTGTAACCATTACGAGTCATAGAGGGATGCAGCTGAGTCAATTATTTAAAAAAATAAATGAAAGAAAGCAAACAAAAGCTATTAAATATTGTTATTGTGTCTATCTACCCACCCTGCCATACCTTCTGTACTTATCTCTGTCTACTCTTTCTAGTGTTTGTAGTTCTGCAGCCAGTGGCTATACTCTAATGTACTGCATCTTTTCTCTTTGAGATTAATATCAATTGTACATAAATAAATAAACAAATAAATGTGTTTTCATCATTAAAAATTAAAAATTGATGGGTAATAATTGATTATGACGGACAATGAGAAAGTCTAACACAACCACTGGAAAGGAGAGGTTGTTTTTCTTTGGAGATAGCGATCCATCGGCAGAACATTTGGCATTTATTCATAATTACGGCCATCGTTTGGGACTTGTTGCCTTCATTCAGCTGCAGAGGAGATCATAACATAATACATATATACTTCATCTACAGCACAGCTAGCTACAGGAGCTGGTTTCATCCAAAAAATGTGCCCCCCCTCTTCCTGCAGTGAGGTTGAATCACATTCATACCACAAACAAACCGTAAAGGAGTTCATTTGTAACAAGCGATCCTCACCAGGGTGTGATTACTGTTTTTACAACTGCCCAAACACAAACTACACCAAAGGGGGAGTATCAAGGAGGGGGTGAAACACTCCAGGATTTGATTCAACTGGACTTAACAGGGCAGGTGTGAAAACGCCTTTAAAGTATAACCCAGACAGACAGACAGACAGACAGACAGACAGTCAGGCTTAAGAGGACACCTGCTTCAAAACACCAAAGACACTGAGAACAGCTCTGTTGAGGAAACTGTTGAGTAGATGAGTTGGTTGCTTATTATTCACTGAAGTGCTAAAAACAGCTTATTTCACTAAAGCTAAGAGATATCTTTAACTTTAAATCCAAGATGAGGCAGAGACACCCACCAAGCGCCAAACGTAGGTACAGTTTCTGTTTGGTGGATAAGGCTCTGGCGGGTAAATGTTTGTACGTAAATAGTCACATGATAAAATATACAGGATGATGGCTCAGAGGACATCACTAATTTTTGTCCCTTGGGCCAGCCGCAGATTATTTCAATCGCTGTACTCTTCTCTGACCTGTATATGTGACACCAATAAGCCAATTTATTACTTTGGCCGGTACCAGACTCACCCTTGGCAGGTAGGGAGCATAGACTGTATAGAAGAAATGGACCTAACATCCGTGACGTCACCCATTGGTTTGTGGACTGCTGCTCGGAAGCCAATAGTTTTGGATTTAGGCAGCGCCATCTTGAAAATTTCAGGTGCATGCTGGGAAATATAAAAAAACAGATTCTACTTATATGGGCATGAGGCGGGGCCATGGGCGGAGCGGGAAGGTTGCTATGGTTGCGAGGGCTGGATCTCGAGGACATTGGGCAATCAACCTGTCAATCAGGACGTAGCCACGCCCTAATGCATACCCTGCTTTATCATCACATATAAAATCAGGGAGGCCAAAATGTCCCAAATGAACATCATACTGCATTGAAGAAGGCTTTAAACTAGCGATTGAGACCATAAACACATTTTGAAAACGTTTACTGAGGTTAGAAATCAAGTGAGAAGTTGGTGAATTCTCCATTGACTTGTATTGAGACGGAAGTCCTTTTGACACCAAAACGGTCGCCCCCTGGTGGCCTTTTGATAGAATGCAGTTCTAAGTTACTTCCGCGTTGGCCTCATTTCAGAGGACCAGAACTCCCCGCCTGGTAAGGAGATGAGTTGGTTGCCAATTGGTTAAATTCCAAATTTCATTAAGTGCTAAAAAAAACAGCTTCTGTCACTAAATCTAACGAAATATCTTTAACTTTAAATACAAGATGAGACTGAGACAGGGTCCAAAATTAGCACCCACCAAGCGTCAAATGTAGGTAGAGTTTCCATCTCTTAAACCACACCAGTGGGTAAAAGTTTGCACCAAAATAGTCATATGATAAAATATCAACCATTATGGCTCAGAGGAAGTTACTCATTTTTGTCCTCCCATTAATAATGTAGACCTTTACGCACATCTAAACAGTACCATGAAACCGTAGGAGGGGCTCAAGCACCAGCCACAGACTATCTTGAGTTCACCATACAGGACATCTGCTTCTCAACGTCACCGCTCTTCACTTAACTGTATATGTGACACAAAAAAAGCCAATTTATTACTTTAGTCGGCACCAGTCTCACCCTTGGCAGGTGAGTCAAAAAAGTTAATTTCGGGCACTGGATGGAGATAACAGCTTGCCGCTAAAGAGACGGCGACCCATTCAGAGCCACGAGTACACCGAGCGAAGGATGTGAGGAGCTATCAGGTTTCCGAGTGATGGATAGAGGGCTTTCAATGACTGTGTGTGGCCGGCAGATAAAGGGCAGCATTTGTTTGTGGTTGGTTTTAATGCCATTCCGGGTGACCTATTCCTCCACGGGGACATCAGCACCTCTGACAGATTATCCTCAAAGGAGCCATTTGTGTGACTGAGAGTGTAGTTCCAGAGCTCCTGTACGATCAAAAAGGTCCAGAAACAGCCTCCCGTCCCCCCAAAGAAAATGTCACGGCTGAATTTAACCACGCTGAACTTCACGTGTTGGTCGGCAGTCTGCGAGTCACAACAAAAAAAATATGTGCACGAACAAAACATCTGGCCCGAGACGACCTCAAGCTACTGTACCACTGACAGGATGGGAAATAGACCACATAGAAAGCAATTAGGACCGGCTGATATGTGAGTCAGTCTGTTTCCGAAGCAACAATTACTAAATTTGTGAGGGCTTTTCTAGTCAGGAGGGAACCTACGAGGGGCAGATGTGCAAAAGATTAAAAATTACAGCCAGTCCGATACTGGATTATTGCGGCCGATACCAATATAGATATTAGGAAATTAAAAAAACTCAGATACTGATATATTGGCTGATCATATATATAGCACTTTTTAAAGCATTGTTTTAATGTTTTATAGAAAGAACTTTTTTATTATGCTCTCAGAGTGCACCAGAACGATGCATTTGACTTAAAAATGTGCCCCCGGACCCCCATAGAGGGTCAGACAGAGGTCCAAAAACTATAGTCTCTCAAAATGATGTGGGAAACACTTGAATATATATGGAAAAACCCATTTTTTACAGTTTAAGAATAAACTTTCATGTATATTAAACTTGAATTAGGAAAATTGATTGATACATAAAATGCGGCCTATATATCTTTAAAAAAAAAAAATTGGCACATACCAGACAGCATTAAAACCAATACCAATGCATCTGTGATAGGCCAATATGGGTCGAGCTCTATTAAAAATATCAGAAATCATCAGTAGTGCTATATAAATGCAATGAAATGGCTGATTTTGACAAGCTCGTCCTGAAAAAACTGAATTTACTGCTTATATGAGCAATTTGCTACCACAAAGAGCAGTTACCAGCCCCTTTTAACCACCTGACTGACTGCATTTTAATATGTTTGTACTAAGGATTTAAGAGCGCCACTCCCTTCTCTGGAGTCAGTCAGGCCTGAGTCCTTTCTCTCCGAGGTTTCCCCTTAACGCTGGCTATCGAGAAGACGAGCTCAATACATATATACAGTTGGAAAAAGGCGTCACCTGTGTGTACTTTTAACGCTTGTGAGCCAACAGAGCTACAGTCCTATCACAGTGCAGACTCTCCCTATCGCCAGCAGCTGCTGCCACCGCCGCCACCACCACAGCCATCAATTATTCACTGAAGCCTCGCCTCCATGTTTACCTTTGAGGCTGGCGACGGAGGCCAGAGTGTGTGATACAGACCAGTGTTTAAGGCCAGGACACACACACACACACAGACACACACATATGCACACACCGCAGTGAGAGGTAGGGAATCATGTGACGGCCTCGAGCCCTAACAGGAAATGATACTGTGGGTAAAGTCCAAAAAACACCTCAAGGTCTATGTGAAGATTTTTAATATCGAAAAAGGCCGTTCCTCTGCCTGTTAACTTCCTGTTGCTGTCAGATGGATTGTATTCCTGATCCACACTGAACAATTTCTATCTAGGACATGGTTCAGCTTCACATTTTTGGGGTCTTTTAAAAAAAAAAGTGGACTCATATATTTATCAAAATGTTAGAGATGAGAGATCCCATTTTCAAATCTAGCCATATTGATGTTATGATAGTTATAGGCCTATTATGTGTTGGATTATCTTCTTTTACACCTTTATGTACACCTCTAAATAAGAAGATTGACACCTATCATGTGACTATCATGTGACCTGAGCCTTGATCTATTTAAGATGGCGACTGACTATACACTTTGTACTTGATATCCCATTAAAACTACACCTGCCTTGGGAAGCTATAGCGTGCGGACCTTCTTCTGTCTTTTACTGTGAAGTAGGTAAAATCCACACATGGTGGGACTAAAGACATGATAATAACGGTGAGACTTTGAGTTACAAAGTGGGTATTTCTCCACATTTTTATTATTTAATAATTCAGTCTAGGAAATATCAGTCTGAAAATCCCAAAAGGAGCAGTAAATTCTTTACATTTGCGGAGTGGAAATGGCAAAAGTTTGGCATTTCAGGTTGAGAAAACACCAAGACAATAAAGCACTTATCAAAATTGCCAATGATTTATTGTAGATGAGATGTGGCGAGCAGGAAGGGGAGTAAGTGGGGGGGTTAGCTGCTACTGCTGTTAACAGGCACTGACATTGAGGAATAGGTCAGTGGCGTAAACTCCTCAACCCAACCAAAAATACTACAGGCAGGGAGTCATGTGTGCTTTCTGCACTGTAGATTTGACATTATAGTTAAAGTTTCTGCTATTTCTCATGAAGAATGGATGATTTTTGTGAAGCAAAGGAAGGAGATAGTGTACGTAGTGTGAGTTTCGTATATATGCTCGTCAGCTATAGTGAAGCAGGAGATGTGGAAGTCTCCAGGGGAGCCGGCCTCCCTCCTCCTGACTGCTTCTTTCCCAGCTGACACTGGATGTCAGCTTAGACTCTTAAGTGTTCATGTATGGATGGATGGCCTAAAGCCCCAGAGGACCTGGGATCAGTGCAACTCAGCTCCCAGATCACTTCCTCCAGTAGAGGTGCCAGAGCCCCCCTCCCCTCCTCCTCCTACCACCACCACCACCATCACCACCCCCTGCTTCTCCTGTTAATCCTTCTCCGGAATAAAATACACCACCACTCCACACCCACCCACCCACACACACACACACACACACCTCCCATTACCCCTCTGCCCCACCGCATCGGGGGAAGGGGAGGGGGACAGGCAGGATGTGAGACCAGCTGGTCATCAGCTCAGACAAAGAAACCTGCTGAATGTGCTCCAGCATCAAAAAGAAACTCAGATCTCTCACACATTGCTGTTTCTTCATGGTTTCACCAGCTCTGGATCTCATTCACTTTTTATTAGTAATCCTTCTATTGCAGAATTTAAAACTACACACCTGTTTGTATCCTTCTACATTTGTTTGGGGTGGAGGGTGAGGAAATCTTACCATCCTTCCTGACACATGGAGACAAATCTTATTTTTAGATTCATTTACACTTTGTGAACAATAGCGCTGCTGGGCTTCAACACGCTTTACCCAAGCACGAGTAAGAAGGAGAGTTAAAGGAGCCTGAACCCGGAGGATAGATGTGTTTTTACCGCAGAGAGGCAAGCGGCAGACAGGTGTAATTTATCTTTTGTCCTAGCCTAGTTCGGCCCCTCGCTTTGGGAGATAGAAACCAGGACTCTCTTGTAGTGTTCAACTGGAAACTCTGGGAGAGGAGAGAAGGGGACTGCAGTGTAACAAAAGTCCTAGATTATTAAAGCAAACTTCTCCACAGTGAGGAGCAAACTTTTCTCACCTCCAGTAAGAATAACACAAACAGATGGGTGTGTTAACAGTATACAGTCTCATTCAGACAGAGCTATTTTTAAAAAAAATCTCCCATAAGATAATAATAAAACACTTATGTAACAAAAGACAAAACACTTGGCTATTTAAGATTAGGCAAAACAAACGGAAACCAATTCACATTCAAGCAGGAGTTGATTGAAGGGGCCTAATTTTGGGCTTTGCTTGACCCGAGGGGGCTCAAGAGAGAACGAGAAAGAAAGAGAAAAGCGCTCTGATTTTTATCTGTGCATTTATGTGCTCGAAAAGAGACCCATGCAGCAGAAAAAGCAGATCCCAGAGGAGGCGTACACTTTAGTTGCACTGAGGGGGGGCGGGTCGAAACAGTGGCGCTGAGGGGCGTTTTCACGGCCGGGTGAAGCCCTAATCTGTCCTTTAGCCACAGATCTGTTTGTGCACACACACACACACACACACACACACAGAGAGAGAGATAGAGAGAGGGCACTAGTGACAGCTGAGGATTAAAATGATTGCACAGTCATCCTTCTTATATCTATGATGCACATATATATACATCTTTATTGACACTGCAAACATCTCATTTCTCCATTTTTAAAGCAAAACTCGACCTCCAGTTTGTTGGGAACTTACTCATAAACTTTAAGAGATTTCTTCACAGCCCAGTTAATTGATGTAAGAAGTACTGTAACACATTTAAGAGTACCTGGAAGGTCCTATTAGGTAATAATAGTGGGAGTGACATGCTTAAAACCTGTTTGGCAAAGTCTGAGGAGGGACACACCCATCAAGGGATTTGTTCCCTATTTCAACAATGGGAAAGCTGGGACAAGAAGAAGAAGAAGAAGTAGATATAGTAGCTTCTGTTCATGAGTTGAGGCCGTTTATTTAGGACGACTACACACACCTGGAGTTCGAGCTACTTTCTCCACACACACAAAAAAAGTGACCTCCCTTGTGCTTTTTTTAGCAGGTGTAACTGACCTACAACTGATCCTTAAAGGAGAGAAGAAAAGATTATTTTGAGTGCTTGAGGTCTTAATGTAAGGCTGGTTGTGGGCAGTGCAGAGAAGACAAGGAACACAAAGAGCCATGACATTGGATATGAAGCGGGGTGAGGAGGGGGTGAGAGGGTGGAGAGGGGTGGGGGGGGCAATCATACTGGTGAATGGACTTCTTTGTAACCTGTCATGGGACTTGAGAATGGCTAAAAAGATAATTCTCCTCTTCCTCAACATGATCTCCGAGGCAGGGCTAGTTTGTCAAAGCAGCAAAAAAAAAAAAACCCAAACAACTCAGATCACTTTTGCTGCCAACTTTTTTTTTTTAATATCATATATACATGATATTCTTCATACTTTGATTCAATTTCCTTTTTCTTTACACATCTAAAATGATCTAAAATGGAGAGATCATGACTGCAGCCAGCGAGCATAATCTAAGATTGGTGGTGGGGGTGAGTCACAGCAAACTTAAGGAACTGTCAAGACGTCTAAATCTCCATCTGTTCACTATGTTTAAACCCCTACCGACACGATTCAGACCAATCCACTGCCACTACCACCCCCCCCCCCCACACACACACACACACACCACATTAAATACCTCCACACATCACGACTGCTTTACTGTCCATGATTAATTCAAAACAATATAAAGTTTCCAGTGTTTATAATCTATTTTAATAGCCATATTGATTGTATCATTGTGTATTTAATGTCATTATTACATATTAATTTACATGAGTGAGCAGCCTTTCTTGGCTGGTCTCTGTAAGGTTGTGACTTTTGAGATATGTTAAGTGTATAGATGCATACTATACCACAAATAGATGCACACAGAGGTGCAGTTAATAAGCATACTGTAGTACATGTATATGCGTATGGAGGTGCAACTAGTAAGCATACTACACTACATGCAGATGCATATGGAGGTGCAGTTAATAAGCATACTATACCATATATAGATGCATATGGAGGTGCAGCTAATAAGCATACTATACCACGTATAGATGCATATGGAGGTGCAGTTAATAAGCATACTATACCATGTATATATGCATATGGTGGTGCAGTTAATAAGCATACTATACTACATATACAGATGCATATAGAGTTGCAGCTTATAAGCTTACCATACTACATGTAGATGCATATGGTGGTGCAGTTAATAAGCATACTATATACCATGTATAGATGCATATGGTGGTGCAGTTAATAAGCATACTATACTAGATGTAGATGCATATGGTGGTGCAGCTCATAAGCATACCATACTACATGTAGATGCATATGGAGATGCAGTTAATAAGCATACTATAGCACAAATAGATGCATGTGAAGGTCCGGCTAATAAGCATGCCATAGTTGGCCCGTAGTGATTGCTATGAAAGGCAGACTCATTACCAGACGCATGGCATGAAATGATGAGCAAGAATGACCCGGGATGTTACGCTGACATCTAAAAATAGCCCGAGACTGACAAGTAAGTCCGCAGACTCATCTCTGACTTGAGGGAGGGAAGGAGCAGCGGACCCCTCACGCACTTGTGCGGGATCATTATGTTAATGCTGTTCATCATACAGTCAGTGCGCTTGTTCCCAACTCTGTAAGGCTTGACCTCTAATACACTGCTCCCTCATTGAAGCCCCAACCCTGCCCCACACCGCCTGCTGACTCTCAGGACCAGAGAGGAGGAGGGTGGGGGTGCGGAGGGGCCCGTATGCTTTGTGTCTGCACGCTACACGTTCACTGCAACCACACGAGACGTTCTGTCACCACGTATTTATGTCTTCTGGTTGGAGCCGGCACCGCACGGAGAGGCTGTGGCTCTGTGTCGCTGTCTGGGTCTGTCGTTCAGTATTTCATTTTCAAGGGGAGAGGGGGGGGGTGGGGGGGGTGGGGAGGAGGTGGAAGGGGGCGGCGAGCACCAGGTACACTGTGGGATATGTGACAAGTATGAGATAAGATAAGGCACCAGAGAAAAGTCCTCCTTCCACAAGCTACAAAAATATTCAACAACTAGTGTGTGTGCATACGTGTTAATTTCAGTTTCTCTGTGCTAAAATAAGCATGTCTGTATCCTCTGAGCAGTGATGCACAAGGTCATCTTTTATTAAACTAACCCAAGGGAGGGCTGACCTACAGTACGTACTCATATGTGTAATAAAACTATAAAGAAATGGTCCTAAAAAACACAAAAAGGTAGTCTGGCTGATGTGTCAGATGTCTCAAACTATGAGCCTCATTTGTCCAACATGCTGAAAATGAACAGTCAAAAGTGATTACTGCAATATATGTGTGTACCCGCTGCCAAAAAAGAAGAACAAAAAAGCACTATTGTTTATGATTCCCAGAAGTTAACAGGCGGTCCGGTGCCAGCACCTCAGCAGCGTCTTGTTGACCTTGACTTGTTAACAATCTTCATTAGTTAATGTGCCACTTGTCTCTTTCACGACTCGCTAAAGCCATGAATTGAGAGACTGTGCATTCATGCAAATGCCTTCTTCTGTCAAAATCACAGCCAGTAGTCTGCCCAAGTGAAGAACAATGCATCTGAACTGAATAAAAGAAAAATAAAAAAAATAGAAAGTCGAGCAAGCAAGTGTTTTTGTTCCAAGGCTCTGTCGACTCAAGAGTGAAAAACAGACCAACAACAGCCCCCCTCCTCCCTTTTAAATAAACTAAGAGAGAAAAACTTTTGTCATATTTCAAATAGTGGGAGTGTGGGTGGGGACAGCTTTGCAACTCATTCCACGCATGCCTTCCCACACTGCATGCTTCCCGGTCCAACTGGCCAACTTGATGCTATTACTACAGACAATATGGTGCGTGCCAGCTGTTTTGATCTGGGTTATACGCCTCGGATCATGCAGCAGCAGGACAAGACTCAGCACTCCTCTTAACTTAAAAACACATCCCAGTGCACTTCCCCTCACACTCTATTCTTCTATTCACTCTTGGAAAGCTGTGTCAATATACTGAGTGAGCTCCAAAACATCCTGATGCAAGTTTGGGAGCTGATTATGACACTGTGTGAACCTGCTGAAACACTGTTGAAGCGTACATGCGTGGGGGTGGGTGTAAACAGGAGCTACTTATCTGACTGTGAATATCAAATGTAGTTTCAAGCACTGCAGGGCAGAATGATCAAACCCACTTCCAGGGAAGTAAAAAAAGAGGAGGTACCAGAACTGAGAAGGAAGTATATGAGCAGGTGATATAATGCAAGCTGTTGTGTCACCCAGTTAGTGACCTTTTTATCTTCCTCTAATATCTGAATTAGGAAACAAGCATACTCAAGTGTGTGGTGATGCAAGGTGAATTCAGACACAGTTTAGAACAGGAAAAACTGCAGCCTTGTCATCATCCACACATATTTTAAGCCATTTCTGTCAAGGAGACATAATAATAAACATTGCAGGATGGCCACACACACACACACACACACACAAAGGAGACACGGCTATGTGCATACCTTGGGTAGTTCTTTCAGCTGGTTGGCATCGAGGAGAAGCTCCTCCAGGCTGCGGCTGTAGCGAAATATCTCATCGGGGACTGTCTGCAAGTTGCAATGTCTCTTGTCCACCGACTCGACGTGGCGATTGCAGCGCCACAGGGGGATACACTTCAGCATGTCCGGCCGCCGTGAGGGGGGATTTGGGTTGCCGGTGCTACTGAAATCTCCGCATCGGAGGGTGAAGCGAGGAGGTGGATGAGGGGGGGAGAGAGAGAGAGATAGAAAGAGAGGGAGAGAGTATATTCTGTAGGGGGAGTGGAGGGGCTTTTGCTCACTCACTCACTCAATGTCAATACACGACCGTCCGTGTTTCCCACGACGATCCTGAAGCAGGAGGCCGAAATCCACTTAGGAGACACACACACACAATATAGAGATATAATCCCTCCCGATCACTCAGTGAGATATTCCTAGTTTCAGTTCGTGTTCAAGGATTTTTCTCACACTCACTTTAGCCGCCCAGAGAATTAAAATTAACATGAACACAAAAAATCCCACTTTTTGGGGGGGTGTTTTAACTAATCACTCACTTCTTCTTCTTAGCTTGTTTTAGCTACAATCGTTGCTACCATGGCTACCATCTCTCTCTCTCTATCCGTGTGTCAGACCACCGATCTCCGCCTTACACACACAGATACACACCGACCGATCCACGCTATTACAGAAACATAAAGTAAAGTATCCTCTTCATGTGTGGCCAAACACTCCCGATATAAAACAGCTACCGCAACATAGCTAGCATGTCCCTCCAAACAGACGGTAGCGACTCCTCCGGCAGATTATACCCGGCTATGGCTGCGTCCTCACCGGCTGTGTTGTTAGCAGTTAGCACGGTAGCTACTGAGTACGCCTTTGTGCCTAATAGCGGCTATCAAAGGAGCTAGTAGCGACATACCACGTCCTCCATACATACAAAAAATGAGACGTCAAATTTTAAAATAAAAACGACCCTCCTCCTCCTCCAAGTGACTGCTCTCCTCTCTCTCTTCTTTCTCTTTTTTTAAAATGCGACGCAGACGTAGATGGAATGCCGAGCAAGCCGAGTCGAGCCGAACCAGCCGAGCCGAGATGGAATGCCTGCCGAGCCAAGTCGAGCCGAACGAGCCGAGCCGAGATGGAATGCCAGCCGAGCCGAGCCGAACCGAGGGTAAGGTAGTAGGAGCTTTCAGCAGCAACAGCCGTGCTTCCCTCTCCCCTTGTTGAATTGGAGCCAGGCCGGTTTGGTGTGTAAACGGGGGGCTGGGTTAGGTTTGAGTTGAAGCACCGCCGCTTTGCGACTGTTGCAAAGGCCACACACACACAAGTTACTATATGGCACCACCTAGCGGAATACGGGTGGATTCAGACACAAGATCTATGGGTCAATGATAAATAAGGAGCAATTCAAAAATATCATGAAAATAGTTTTAAAAGCAGCATCAGGTTTGTTAAAATGTACATGTTGTATCATTGTTGTTTTTTATGTTATTTGAAATGATGTCTCTGGATTTTTTCCCCATATATATACATAGTAGGTTTTGCTTCCCGTTTTATTATTTTTGAGCTGTAAAAAATACTTTACTACTACTCTTCTAGCCTGAAATGTGATGCCTTCCCCTAATGTGAATATAGGAAATAGGAAATATATTTGACCCATATTCATCCAAAAATTCAAGAATGTTCAGTCTTCACATTTAATATAACTTATGCCTTTTATATAGTTTTTTTAAATCATAAAAACTGAAGAATAAACTCTCCCTGCTGTCTGAAAGCTTCAGTAAGGATAAATCATGTTTATCTGTGACTGAAGATGACTTTATGAATGATTTATGGTTCAGAAATTTAGTATAGAGACTAATTAAGTGAGAAAATACTGTGATGGGTTAAATGACATTTGCATTACTTACATTGCAAACTCCATACACCTTTTTTTCCTTGCATCATTCATAAATACAACTAGGATTTTTCTTGCTTATATGAGGAATACATGCAGATATAAATGTGCATAATTAGTTAAACCACCTCAGAAATAAAAAGCTCTACCATAATGTGCACGTAAGCAACCTTTAGACAGTCTCCTTGATCAGTGACAGTGACATGGACAGTTGAGTCAGGCACTGTGCAGTAACCCGGCAACACTAAAATACCAACTGCACGTACAAAATTACATATATTTTAGTTTAAAATATCATAATTACTAGCTTATATCATTCATTGCTGTATATTTGTATTTCCTTCTTTTGCACTATTTTACAGCTCACAGACATCATTTTACCTATATAGTCATTCCTTGTGTATAACCTCATTTAACCCTCCTGTTGTCCTCAGGTCAAGGAAGGATAGGAGGAGGGAAGGAAAGGAGTAAGGAGGAAAAAAGGAAGGAAGGAAGGAGAGAAGGAAGGAAGGAAAGAAAGAAAGAAAGGAGTAAGGAGGGAGGGAGGAAGGAATTTAGGAGAGAAGGAGGGAGGAAGGAAGGAAGGAATTGAGGAGAGAAATAAGGGAGGAAGGAAAGGAGGAATGAATGAAGGAAGGAAAGGAGTAAGGAGGGAGGGAGGAAGGAAAGGAGTAAGGAGGGAGGGAGGAAGGAAAGGAGTAAGGATGGAGGGAGGAAGGAAAGAAGGAAAGGAGGAAGGAAGGAAGGAAGGAAAGGAGGAAGGAAGGAAGGAAAGGAGTAAGGATGGAGGGAGGAAGGAAGGAAGGAAAGGAGGAAGGAGGAAAAGAGGAAGGGAGGAAAGAAAGAAAGAAAGGAGTAAGGAGGGAGGGAGGGAGGAAGGAAGGAATGAATTTAGGAGAGAAATAAGGGATTAAGGAAAGGAGGAATGAAGGAAGGAAGGAAAGGAGTAAGGAGGGAGGGAGGAAGGAAAGGAGGAAGGATGGAGGAAGGAAGGAAGAAAGGAAAGGAGGAAGGAGGGAGGGAGGAAAGAAAGGAGTAAGGATGGAGGAAGGAAGGAAGGAAGGAACAGTCAAAAGAGATGGGGTCAATTTGACCCGGGAGGACGACACGGAGGGTTAAATCCACGACTTCGGCAATAAAGAAGATTCTGATTCCCAAGAAACCAGAGATGTAAGCTAAAATCTGATTTAGGGGACTTCAATTATTATTATTTAACTGATGAATAATTGAGTAATCCCCCAAAGCCTCCGCCATCGTACAGTTTGAAGGCGTTTCCTCTTTACTTGGCATGTTTTCGTTGAGAGTAGCTCAATGACGCAAACTTCAATTATTGCAGAAATACACGGCTAAAAAAATAAATTAAATACTCGTCAGTGTTGCGCAATCTTTTTATCCTGTGTTGTGCAAGATGAACAATGTATCTGTTGAGCAATGCTAACTCTTTTTAAACACATTACAATAACACGTCCAACTAGTTTACTTTAACTGTGTCTGGGTGTTTAACTGTGAGTGGAAATAGAACCAAGATGGAAGCATTAACCCTCCTGTCGTCTTACTGGGTCAAATTGACCCCGTCTGTTTTGACTGTTTCTTCTTTCCTCCCTTCCTCCTTCTCTCTTTCTTCCCTCCCTTCCTTCTTTCTTTCTTCCTTCCTTTCCTCCCCCCTACCTTCCTTCCTTCTTTCTTTCCTTCCTGCCTCCCTCCTTCTTCCTTTCCTGTCCTTCCTCCCTTCTTTCCTCTGTCCTTCCTTACTCCCTTCCATCCTTCCCTGTCCTTCCTTACTCCCTTCCATCCTTCCTTCTCTTTCTTTCCTGTCCTTTCTTACTCCCTTCCATCCATCCTTCCCTTTCTTTCCTGTCCTTCCTTACTCCCTTCCATCCTTCCTTCTTCCTCCCTTCCTTGACTCGAGGACAAGAGGATTAAAAAAAAGGTCAAAGACTTTTTTTAAAATACAGAATTTTTACTCAGCAATCAAATGTTATGGTCTACAGTCAAAATCCTGAAACAGGTTTACAGACTCTTCCTTCATAAAAAAAAACTTTGGGTCACACTTTGTGTGGACAAACAATAACCTTTAATCGTAGAAAGAAAGTGTTTACATGTCCCGGCAATTTCATAAAAGAAAAAAATAAAATAAAATAAAATAAAAAAGGAGGGAAAGCAGGAAACCTAAACGTTTCACAAGATCAGATTACAAAAATTTGAAACTTGTACTGAAAAGAAAAAAAAAAAAAAAAAAAAAGGAGTCTTCACAGATCACAAAGCAAAATCTGACACAAATATTTTTAATGAATCCCAAAAATGGGAGCATTTGAACATTAATATCAACAGCCATTTAAAAAAAAACAAAAAACAAAAAAAACAGAAAGGAAATGAACATAATTACAAAGTTTCGGAGGCCTCCCACATTTCTAGCTGCAGTGTGACAGTGGCTGAAATGAGTTTGGGGCAACAGGTATTTTTGGGGGGGGGGGGGGGGGGAGGGTATGGGTGCTGTGCTGGTGAACCGTTTCAGACTCTTTTACGCAGAGAGGTCACTACTGTTGAAACGGTCTTGGTCATACACCTCCGCGACTACTTTACGACCTCCGAACCAGCGGTCGTTCAGGGCCTGGATGGCTTTGTTCATCTCGGAGGCCATGGAAAACTCTACAAAGATCTTAACGATGATATCCGCGTCTTCTTCTTCCCCTTGCTTTTCCTGGTAGATGATGACTCTGTTGACGGAGCCGAACTTGCCGCACTCTTCCGTCACCTCGCCCTCCAGGTCGTCGTCAATGTCCTCGGGTCCGACCATATTTCGAAGTACCATTACTGTGGACTGGAGAGGAGCAAGGCGAGAATTCAATGAGTAAAAAACAATTTCAATATTAAAAAATGTTTCTTTAAGGGGCAGGGGTGTCAAACTCATTTTAGTTTAAGGGCTACATGCAACTCGATTTGATCTCAGGTGGGCCAAACCAGTAAAACCATTATAACTATACTATACTATACTATAATAAACCATCCATTTACAAATGAAAACAGCAATCTGCGCCTTCACAAGTGCATCAATAGGTTACTAGGTGTCAAATCTTAAGCAGTAGCCAGTCTCAGTGTCATTGAGCTTGTGTTTTGAAGCCAGAACTGCCAATTTGGGGTTACCCTGGTAGGAGAAACTGATTATCTGACTCACATTGCAAGTCAGTTTCGATACTAAAAATGTTTCTTTAAGGGCAGGGGTGTCAAACTCATTTTAGTTTAAGGGCCACATGCAGCCCAATTTGATCTCAGGTGGGCCAAACCAGTAAAACCAATGCATAATAACCTATAATAATATTTAATACACATTATAACTATACTATAATAAACCATCCATTTAAAAATGAGTGCATCAATAGGCTACTAGGTGTCAAATCTTGAGCAGTAGCCAGTCTCAGTGTCATGAGTTGTCCAAAACATGCACAACATTTTTGCAGCCAGATCCACTAATTTGGGGTTACCCTGGTAGGAGACACTGATAATCTCAAATCACACTGCAAGTCAGTTATCTCAAGTTGGACGTTCCTGACTATGAATGGCTAGTTGGTGGCCAAACCAGTAAAACCAATGCATAATAACCTATAATAATATTTAATAGATATTATAACTATACTATAATAAACCATGCATTTAAAAATGAGTGTAATTTCAACAATCTGAGCCTTCACAAGTGCATCAATAGGTTACTAGGTGTCAAATCTTAAGCAGTAGCCAGTCTCAGTGTCATTCATGTGCTTGTGTGTGAACCTGGAACACAGTTTTGTTTTATAGATGCTCATAAAAAAAAAGGCTCAGTTGTCCCAGACATGCACAAAATGCTTGCAGCCAGATCTGCCAATTTGGGGTTACCCTGGTAGGAGACACTAATAAAAATGTGGGTAAATTTGTCTTTCAAATCTGAATCACACTGCAAGTCAGTTATCTCAAGTTGGACGTTACTGACTTTGAATGACTAGTGAAAATAAGTGAGAAAAGCATTAGAAGTGTATTTTATTGAAAAACTGGAACCGGGTCCATGTGTTTGACACCCCTGCTTTAAACCACACCACTTCTCCTAACTGAATCTCACCTCTGATTTTCGTAACAGCTTCTGCATCACCATATGTCTGGCACTGCTGCCCGAAATGCTCATATGCTCTTGGTCACTCAGCATTTCCTGTCCCGTCCCATCCTGAAGCATCTCCTCTTTCTCTTCTTTCTTCTCTACTAGGCCGGAGCCTCCAGCTTGATTAGACAGGACTGGTGGCGATGCGAGAACGGGGTTTACAAGACCCACCTGGGGAAGTACTGGTAGGGGAGGACGCACTGGTGTCACACCTTTTATAAAAAGGGAAGAAGAGGGGGAGGGGGGAGGAGAAGGTAGACAGGCAGTAAGTAACTGTGCAGACACATTTAATCCTCCTGTCGTCCTCCCGGGTCAAATTGACCCCATCTCTCTTTTGACTGTTCCTTAATTCCTTCCTTCCTTCCTTCCTTCCCTCCCCTTTCTTAAATTTTTCCTTCGTTCTTCCCCTCCTTCCCTCTTTCTTTGCTCCCTTCTCCTTCCATACTTCTTTCCTTCCTGTTTTCCTGTCCCTCCCTCCTTCTCTCCTTACTTCCTTCCTGTTTTCCTCCTTCCTTCTCTCCTCTTTTCGTTCCTCCCTTCCTCCTTCCTTCCTGCCTCCTTTCTCCCTTCCTTCCTTCTCTCCTTGCTCCCTTCCTTCTCTCCTTACTTCCTGTTTTCCTCCTTCCCTCCCTCCTTCTTCTTCCCTTCTCTCCTTCTTCTTTCCCTCCGTCCTTTCTTTCCTTCCTCCCTTCCTCTTTCCCTCCCTCCTTCCTTTCCTTCTCTCCTTCCTTCCTCCCTCCCTCCCTCCCTCCCTCCTCCTTTACTCCTCATTCCTTCCTTGAGAGGACAACAGGAGGGTTAAAGACATATTCTAGATTATAAACATCTGAATCTACTTTACAACTAAAATTACAAACACGATCAAGTCAAACATCCAAAAACACACTAGCAAGATAAATGCAGTGTATTACAAATGGTTCAACTTTTGCCTTCAGAGATGCAGAGTTGCAAACAGTTTATAAATATATCAAAGGGCTCCTAAAAATATAATTCACTCATGTTTTTAAAGTATCTTAAAATAGCGGTAGCAGCTTTGAGTCCAAGCCTCATTCTTTACTCCTAAACTCAAAGGAAATAAACTCTCATGGCTTAACGCCGAGATCGTGACATTTTAATATCATTTAGGGAACAAACAGCTCTGAGGGCGACATTTACAAATCATTCCAGTCGTCCAAACTTCTGAGTCGTCGGACCGATTCAGCTTTTGATTAAAATTAAGCAAACAAAGTAGTTAAATTGTCAGGAAGTTTATAGACCTTTTAAAATGGGCACGTTAAAAAATTAAGCCCCAACTGGTCTGATGCACCGAGCTGAAACATGCATCATGCACTCTTTTACTTTTTGAAGGAAAATGAGCACTCACTCATGTTTTGGTACACACCTGTGATGACCCCTGGTGCCTGGGCAGCCATGACAGCCTGAGGTATTCCCATTTGCTGACCGAGAAGCTGGGGCGCTGCTAACGCCCCCAGGACTGATGCCCCGGCTACAGCCTCCTTAAGAGAGGGGGGCCGAAGACATTAGGTAAGGGAAACACACAGAACACAGCACAAGGCAGCACAGTCAACGATCACACAGCTTGGCACAGCGTGAACTCAACTTTGCCTCTCTCTCTCTCTCTTTCTCTCTCTCTTTGGAGGACAAGCAAAGTCACAAAAACATTTCAGTAAAGATTTATTAAAAACTTCAAAAGGACTATTCTTAACAAGCCATAAATATACAGCATTTACGTTGATTAAAAATGTAATAATTAAACATTCTGTAAGGAATAAAATAGTCTGGTTAATCATTGCGACTGTTCACACTGAAAAAAAAAATCACATTTGTGCTTACTAAGAGAAGACTCTTAGCTTACACACCCAATCAGTGAATGGGAGGAGCTTTGCTTCCTTACGTTACTACTAATAATGTCGATTGTGTGTTATTATCTACTTCTTGGATATAATTAATATAATAGATTCTGGTTGTGTTTTGAACACAATAAGCTGAGTATAATTGCTCTGAATTGTCTCAGAGTTTGAATGGTTTAATTGACACTGTGTTTGGGCAACTAAATATTTACGTGTGATCTTTAAAAAAAAACAACAAACTGGCCTTCTCCCAGTCACCTCAATAAAAAATGTCTACGCCCATTTTTATCTGTGCTCGTGTCAATTCTAGCTAGATCTGGGTTATATTTACCTGGAAGGCCATTAAATCCCTTTGGAAGGGATTCATACTTGCCTGGGCCGTTATCTTAGCGGTGGCTGCCGCTGCGGCCACAGCTGCTGCAGGCGGCAGACCACCAGGGGTCGTGGGGGTCAGTAGGGGCATAGGCGGTGTCACTGCTTTGCCCACCCGAAGGTACTGACCCCCCAGGTCAAAGAGGTTCATAGAAGAGACAGCATCCAGGGCTGACTGTGGCTTTTCATACTCTGTAAGTGAAAAAATACTAGTTAGCAGCAGAGCGACAACACCACCAAGAGCGCGGAGCGAATGAGGTCCCTCCAGCTCACCGATGAAGCCAAAGCCTCGGTGTCGTCCTGTGGTGGGATCCCTGGCTAACGTACAAGACTTGATCCTTCCGAAGGCCTCAAACACACTTTTGATGTCATCATCTGACAGGTCGGGGTGGACGGACGCCACGTAGATCCGGTTAAAAGCGCGCGCCTCCTCTGCCAGCTGGTCAATGATGGGTTGCGCCTGACCGATGTTACTTGGCCGCCCAACCTATAGCACAGATCATACCAGCAGGACTACTGAATGAAGGGGTTTATCATTCAAACGAGAGCGCACTCTAAATCCCTGCCGCGCATCCGCTGCTTTCTACCTAAAGCCCATCTAGATCCATCTCATCCTGTCCACCTGGTGCAAATAACACTAACACTTAAACTCCATCTTTTTTAAAAGCATAGAGAGAGATATAAAGGGGTATAAATTATAAGTAATAAAGTAAAGCTTTGAGATAAAATATGAATATGAATTAGTGGACGATGCTCTAAAACCTGCTCTAAATCACTCACTCATTTTACAATTAGCACAAATCAGAACCAGCCTCACTTATCAAACTAACAATGTAGTGCTGAGAAGATCATTTAACATAAATCTCATCAGTGTTAAAAGATTTAAATAATAATAATAATAATAATAAATAATAATAATAATATATTCAATTACAATAGGGCCTTCCCACTGTTTAGTGCTTGGGCCCTACTAATACTAATAATACTACAACTTTCCATTTCCTGTAGTTCCTAATGCCACTTAACCCCTCCCCCTCCCCCTCCTCCTACTCCTTTGCAACTATAAATTAAAATTAACTTTACAAGTAACTGACACTATCAAATAAGGAACTGCAATCATTTCATAACACTACATTGACTCTATGAGTTGGTGTCAACACCGAAAAGAAAAAGGGGAACGCACTTTCTAAGCGGCCTCGCAATCCTGACAACTTCCTCTTTTGTTTTTTGCAACAAAAATTAAACTAAAGCTGATCTAACACGAGTCTTATAAAAAGGGTACTGGGATCTGTACTACAGATGGGGCGGCCAAGCAACACCAACCAGGCGCAGCCCATCATCAGCACACCATGAACAGAGCGACGCCACGCGCCACTGGGCATCGTACTGGAACTGGTCACTAAAACAGCCTTGACAATATCATGGATGCATAACACACACACGCACACACACACACACACACACACACATAAGACAAGACAGTACACTAAAAACACACACAACCACCCACACACACACACACACACACAACATACGCACCTGAAAAATCAAAAGACACAGACAAGCAAAAAAAAAAAGGAGAGAAATTAGTTTTTTCTTTACATACTGTCAAAAAAACACTGATTTGACACATTTGAGCAATTTTTTTAACAAGTCATTTTAAAAAATAACAACAAATTAATTATTAAAACTGACTCTTGTCTTCCAATATACCAGGAAGGGAGTCCAAATCCTTGTCTCACAAACTACACACACACACACACACAAACACACACACTCTCACAAAAAAAAGGGACATCATTAATGAAAAAAGGAGATGTTTGGTTATTCCAAATTTTATCCTAGTGGTGTTGCTGAGGCCTTGAGAGATGCCCGTGTCTCCTAGTGATGTCACAAGTCTCCAAATACGACGATTTGGTTTAAACTTTTTCCTTTGATCAAATTCAATTTAAAACATTTTTGCTTCAGCACTGACTTAAGTCTTGATATTGATCTTTAAAAAGAAAAAGGCTAACATGATATCAATTGTAATATACTGTCATATTATTTAAGCCATATGGTGAAATTTAAATTTATTTAACCTTCCTGTCGTCCTCCCGGGTCAAATTGACCCTGTCTGTTTTGACTGTACCCTTCTTTCCTTCCTTCGTCTGTCCTTCCTCCCTCCCTCCTTTCCTCCCTTCCTTCTGTCCTTCCTTTCCTCCCTTCCTTCTGTCCTTCCCTTCCTTCTGTTCTTCCCTTCCTCCCTTCCTTCCTTCTGTCCTTCCCTACCTCCCTTCCTTCTGTCCTTCCCTTCCTCCCTTCCTTCTGTCCTTCCCTCCTTCCTTCTGTCCTTCCCTCTTACTCCTCGAGGACAACAGGAGGGTTAAAATGTAATACCTTTTTCACCCCTTACCAGTCAATTGGGAATTCAAAAACAATATAAAAACCCACCACTAGATGGCAGAAAAGAGCTTTAATTTTCCTCACCAGCAAAAAGCCACCAGATTTAATCCTAGTGGCTTTTTTGCTGGTGAGGAAAATAAATATAAATTATAAAATCTTGCTATTACAAATGAATTAATCCAGTTTGGAAGATGCCTAGTTATAATGAAAATTACATAATAGCTTATTGTCTACCTTACTTCTTTAGGAAAGCTTATGAGCTATTGCTTATATATTAAATATCATACACCATTACTCCTCTCAATATAACTGTCACTATTTTTTTTATTTCCTATTGTTCTTTCATTTTTGATTGTTGTTCTTCCCACTTGGCTGTAACACTACACATTTCCCCATCGTTGGACTAATAAAAAGGATTATCTCATCTTCTATTTCCAACTTTACTGAAGTGTGAAGCCGCAGCCTACAAACTGTTTTTCCTGCCAAACGACGTGTTCCTTGTTTAGACACCTCCAGGGGGGGAAAAGGTGAAATGTTGCCACACCAATGACTCCAGTTTTCCACTTCTGTAGTTTCTCCATCATCTCCGACTCCCGGGCAGTGGCCTTGTTGTGTCTTTAAAAGTAGCTGCAGGCTACCGGTAAAGCTACGCTGTGTCGTCTTTGAAATGCTTATCTCTTTTTTTTTTTTCCTTCAGACATGTGCAATTAAGCAGGGATGGAGAGAAGAAAGAAAAAAAAGAAAAGAAAAAAACAGGGCGAATATCCGATCCTACTTTTTTTTATATATATTTCTAAAAAAGGTCAAAATCTAAAAAAAAACACTCATTTCCATCGATGTGTAATTTAAGATTTAAAAATTTGTGACACCTCTGGTCGCTCCAGACAACTCACCTTAATGTTTCGCCCCCCCAACATGACTGAGTTCATCTGCTCCAGAGCCAGCTGAGCAGCCTCTGGCACATCGTACTCCACAAAGGCAAACCCCTGCACGGCAACACAGGAAGCAAAGAAAAACAGAAGGTTTATATATATATACAAAAAAAAAAAGTTCTTTGTGCAGTTTAATAAAATAAAAAAATAAAAAAAGAACTACAGGATTTATACAGATTTTTAAAAAGAGATTATTAGAATACATTTTTGGCATTTTTGCCTTTATTGATAGCAAAGACAGGAAACAAGGGAGAGAGGAGAAACAGATGGAAATGATATGAAATAAACCAGAGATAATGCTGTTATGTGGCATGTGAAGAAACATTTATATAACCCTTTAAATGTCCTCACAAAGAAAAAAAAATCTATGGAAAAAATTACTTCTTCACTTACAATTTTTATTTTTAAACAGACTCCACAGTTATTTAGATTTAAGCCTCACTCCAAACCAAACGTCCCTTCATGGTCTACTTCAAGTATTAAATATATTTACAAAAACCAAAATCATGTAGAAAATGTCAAATAAAATGCTAAATTCTTCCTTTAAATATTCGACAAGCCTCCTCACTGTCCCATTTTTAAAAACTCGTCTTAAAAAACCCATTTTTATTCCTTGGCTTTCAACCGTTGCATGAGACTCTGCTCCAATAAACTATTATTTTAGTATTTATTTCCTGTTAATTGTTTTATTTATTTATGTACAGCACTTTGTTTCAGCTGTGGTTGTTTTAAAGTGTTGTATAAATAAAGTTGAAGAAACATTTTTTTAACCCTTTAATATCCTCACCAAGAAAAAAAAATCCATGGAAAAATTTACTTGGGTCAAAAATCAAATCAATTTCCACAATTATTTAGATATAGGCCTCTACCATAACGTACCTTCGTGGTCTACTTCAAGTATTAAATACACTTTTAAAAAAAAAACAAAAAATCATGTAGAAAATGTCAAATAAAATGCTAAACTCTAAACTTATCATCTTGGCATCACTACACATTTGGACGAGGATGTTTTTAGATTTTAAGAAAATCACATTTATAAAAATATTTGACATGACGTGATGCAACCCAGTGTCAATTGGTGTAACCAGTATTTTTTCATTCCGATCTGATTATATACAGGAAAATAATATGTGAACTAAACTGTAGAATAAATATAATCTTTTTTTTTTATGATATGTGCTGCTCTATATAGACAAAATGCTTTAAGACTTCAACCTTCCTTCTTTCCTCCCTTCCTTCCTCCATTCCCCTTTTCTTCCTTCCTCCCTCCCTCCCTCCTTTTCTTCCTTACTCCCTCCCTCCTTTTCTTCCCTCCTTATTTCCCGCCTTTTCTTCCTTCCTCATTTCCCTCCTTTTCTTCCTTCCTCATTTCCCTCCTTTCCTCCCTCCCTCCCTCATTCCTCTTTTCCTTTCTCCGTCCCCTCCCTCCTTTTCTTCCTTCCTTACTCCCTCCCTCCTTTTCTTCCTTCCTTATTTCCCTCCTTTTCTTCCTTCCTCATTTCCCTCCTTTTCTTCCTTCCTCATTTCCCTCCTTTTCTTCCTTCCTTACTCCCTCCCTCCTTTTCTTCCTTCCTTATTTCCCGCCTTTTCTTCCTTCCTCATTTCCCTCCTTTTCTTCCTTCCTCATTTCCCTCCTTTTCTTCCTTCCTCATTTCCCTCCTTTCCTCCCTCCCTCATTCCTCTTTTCCTTTCTCCGTCCCCTCCCTCCTTTTCTTCCTTCCTTACTCCCTCCCTCCTTTTCTTCCTTCCTTACTCCCTCCCTCCTTTTCTTCCTTCCTTATTTCCCTCCTTTTCTTCCTTCCTCATTTCCCTCCTTTTCTTCCTTCCTTACTCCCTCCTTCTTTCCTTTGTCCTTCCTTCCCTTTGTCCTTCCTTCCCTCATCCCCCCCTCCCTCCCCCATCCTTCCTTTGTCCTTTCTTCCCTCCTCGACTCGAGAACAACAGGAGGGTTAAGATTTTTCTTTTCATTTAATGTTTTAAAATGAAGTAATTATTAGTATAAATCCACTTAAACACACTGTAGGTGGATAAAACATTTAATATTTATCAATTCTTTTGTGGTTACACCATTTGACATTTCCAGGAGCATTCAGTCCAGTCCACTTTAACAGACCACTAACCTTATGTTTCATTGTTACTGAATCCCAAGACATGTCAATGCTCTTGATTGGGCCGAAGGGGGCAAAGGCCTGTCTGATGGTGTCCTCACCAAGCTCATAGTATATGGAACCAACATACACCCGACACATGATGGCGAGAGCGCGTTGCCGCTGAGCTGCCACCTGCCAACCAGGGAAAAAACAACACACGATAAGCATTAGACAGTAAAAGAAAGGAAGAAACCAAAAGAAATACAAAAAAAAAAAAGAAAGAAACACACACACTAATAATAAATGTGTATTCTCTACTGTGCTTGCTTTCCCCAGAAATAGTCATAGAGGCCAATTCATAATTAAGGGGGGTCTCTGGAGATAATAAGGGTAATAATGGGAAACAGTAATCAAAAGGACATAACACATATATAAGACTTATATAAAAAATACTTATGTGACCACTTGTAATTACTATATGGCCTCTATTCTGTTACTATTGAACAGACACATGGAGGAAAACACACTGAAGTGATTGACATGCACAGCCCTCACAAATATTTGGCTTCAGTAACTGACCTGTAGTCCGGGGGGGATGCAAGTAAGGTAACAAAAGTAATCGTGGAGTTCAAACGAAATCCAAACAAAAGTCTTGATGAAAGCATTGCACTTTCTTCTCAAGTCTAAAGGGGAGTAAGGGGGGAGTAAAGGGGGAGTAAAGGGGGGCAGGGGGCGGGGTTTAACCACTGAAAAGGTTTGCTGTGTTTTTTTTAACTGATGTCTTTGAGTCAAGTCTGCTTCTGTGAATTTTATTTTATTCTAAAAATCACCAACAGAATTAATAACAAGTGCCTAATTTACGACATTAAATGGGGGAAATTACTTTTTCATTGACAGGAGAAAAAACTTTAAGATGGACACAAAGATCATTGTTCCAGCAGTTCTCTCATTTTAGTCCATTTAAAAAGGGATTGCTGTCCCTCTTTCGTCCCATGCCAAGGGCTTTGTGGTTTTTTTTGTTGTTTTTTTTTTTTTTTAAATCAAGCAAATGCATATTTTTTAAAGAGTTTTGACTTTTCTTACAATTATAATAAAACCCTTTATATACACCCCCAGAATCAACCAGAGAGCTTTTGGCTATCTTTATGTTAAAAAAATAAATAAATAAAAAACTCTACTAATTAAAAAGAGGTTTAAATTATTCCACTGCGACTCATAAAAAAAAGCAGAATAGCAAAGTGCCTCTAAAATCAGTGCCAGTGATTCATCTCACAAAAAAAAGGATTTCAGACATGATCGCAGGTTCACTAGCTGCTGCAGAAAAGCAAATTTTTCTTACAAAATATGCATTCTTTGATTAGATTAAAAATGGCAGGGATCGTTGCCGAGGCAACCAATACAAGAAGGGTAACAGTCCTTTTTTTTTTCCATTGGGAATGCGCACAGAAAAAAATTTAATAATCTATTGACCGATTGTAAAGGTGAGAGAGGATCTCCAAAGCCCATTGTCACTGCTGCCATCTGAAAGACAGTAAAGATGAAAAAAGTGCTGAAAAGTAGGTTAGATATCCCTTAGCTTTGTTTTTTCAAAAAAGGTCATTGCTTTGCTAGATAGACAAAAGTGGTTAGGCTAACACTATATTCAGACCCTCCCTCTAAACAATATACAGTTTGAGGAGTTGCCTCCCCCATCTAAAAATTACAAATCACCACACAGCAAATTAACACAAACAAGTTCCCCCTCTTTTTTTTTTTTTAGCATTTAACATTATAACTAAAAGGCTTCATGATGATCTTCTCCATCTGAAAAAGAGCAGAAGCAAAAAGCAAGGGCACATGGTCTACAACGCCTGTGGTCTTTTTTTCACAGCATGTTGGTGAAGGGAGTAAGACTTCAAAAGAAAAAAAAAAAAAAAAGAGCTTTAACAAAACCGACTTCTGAAACAAGAGAATAACTAATAAGTAATGAAAAAGATATTCTGGCTCTCTAGAATCAAAGACTCAACGACGAAGACGTGCATTACAAACTTTTCTTTTTTTTTTTCTTTTTTGGCGGAGTACCGAAATAAAAAGGTTCACATCTCACCTGCAGGTTGGTGAGCTGTTGCTGCTGATGGGCAATGGTCTGCTTCACCAACACACTCTTAATGCTTTGTTCCATGGCATACTTCTTTGCCTGGAAGAGGAGGAAAGTTATTACAGTATTAAAATCGTCATGGAAACATACATGTGTTACTAAATTGTTATTGATACTCTGAATACTATAAAATCAGGGGTTTCAAACATGCGGCCCGTGGGCCAGAACCGGCCCGCTGAGGGGAGCAATCCGGCCCACTTTCCTTCCTGTGTTCTTTTCCTTTCTTCCATCTGTCCTTCCTTCCTTCCTTTTTTCCTTTCTTTGTTCCTTCCTTCTGTCCTACCTTCCTTTTTTCCTCCCTCCCTTTCTTTTTTCCTTCCTTCCTTCCTTCCTTCCATCTGTCCTTCCTACTTTTCTTTTATCCCTACCTTTCTTTTTAGCTTTCTTTGTTCCTTCGTTCCTTCCTTCCTTCTGTTCTTCCTTCCTTCACTGTCTGTATTTCCTACCTTTCTTCCTTCCTTCCTTTTTTCTTCCTTTGTCTCTTCCTTCCTTCTGTCCTTCCTACTTTTCTTTTTTCCTTTATTTGTTCCTTCATTCCTTCCTTTTTCCATCGCTACCTTTCCTTTTTCCTTCCTACCTTCCTTCACTGTCTGTCTTTCCTACCTTTCTTCTCTCCTTCCTTTTGCTTGTCTTTCCTTCCTTCCCTTCTTATTTCCTTCCTTTCTTCCTTCTTGTTAATGATCCGGCCCACATCAGATCATATTGGTGTGTATGAGTTTGACTCATCTGCTATAAATCAATGCAGCAGGTCAATATTTTCTATTCATTTAAGCGGAAACTGATTTATTTAGACCTCTAGAGGCTACTATGAAGTATTCTCAGTCGGCATCTGGAGGTAATTAATTTAAGAGGATGCATTGAATTACATCTCCATCCACTCATCCATCTATCCATCTATGCTGCTGTTATCTGACTCTGCCTCAGGTCTTTGTCATGCACACACTTACATGTTAAAACATTTATAAGAAACCGGCTTACACGTCTACACGGCCAAAGGTCATGTTTCTCTTAATACCTTACCCCAATTATGGGAGCCCAAGTTTCTCACATTAAGGACATTTAAGACACCAGTTCACTTCACAACACTGACTGAAACCCAGTTACTTAAAGTCCCAGTCCTCTCAAAAATGCATTTTTCTTCTTATTCCTGCAACAAGTGAATGTTTGAGCTTTACTGTGCAGAATGTATGAATGAATGTGCGAGGCTGTTTTCACATTCAGCGCCTGAAAGTGGAAAGTTCCTCTGTGCTCATTGAAAATCTGAGCATGATTTATCGCATCACAAATAGTTTGGAAGCCAAATAGCTGTCCAGTATTTAGCTTGGACAAATTATGTGATGTGTGATGTGGAAATCTAAAGCCTCCAGTGCACATACACTGAGAATGGACTTTAGAAGAATATTTTTAGCAAATAATTAAAACTTTTACTATGAAAAATAACCATGCCAGATACAAATTGTGATGATAGTACTTTCTATCTTCAGAGGATCTTTAAGTGCATGTAAACACATTGATTTTAACATGTATTCTTCATATGCATGCACACTAGTTGTTTCATTATTACTAGAAAAAAAGAAAAAAGATGTTTGTTTTGTTTTCTGCAGACACTACACGTGCAGGGCTTTTCCTACCCTCTGAAGTGCCTCCTGCTGCTCTGGGGTAAGAGGCGGCAGGCCGAGCTTGGAGCCTGTGCCCTGTCCATTCTCCATCGTCAGAGCTTCAGCGCCCTGCAATTCATAAAAAACAACACATTTATTACAAGAAATAAGGAAAAAGAATTAGAAAAAGAGACTGGAGAGCATGAAAACCTTCCTATAATATATGCATTTAACCCTACAAGTATTGCATTAATAAGTAGTGACCTCATAAAGTATATATTATTATTGTTATTAGTAAATATGCTAACAAATACAGCACAGGTGGGACCTTACCTATGCAACCCCCTCTAATCGTTGGGTCCACCAGACTGAGGCAGGAAGGGGGGGGTAGTAGCTTTAACAATTCAACAAATTCTAGGGGGAAATAAAAAATGCCTTCAGACTAGTAATAAAAATAAAAAAATAAAAAAAAAACACAGGCATCTTGCAGTATATCTTTTTTTTTTTTTTTTGCATTGCAGCCTACATAAACATCCAGCCCCTTCTTTATCCTTTCTCTTCTATATATCCTGCTGCACATGAATGCTAAAACACTGCAGCTCGGTAAAAATAATAATAATTACTAGATATTTAACCTTAGTCCAATGGTTGCATGGTTAACGTCGATGTGTGCAATAACTACAACTTCTATTATATATATTTGATTGCTTCTAAATGTATAATTACAACCCAAAAAAAGCATAAAAATGATAAGTGAGGCCTGGTTTCTTTTTAGCTTTGTGGCGCCAGAATTGAGCCTCTTTTCACCCTGGTTTTAAACACATATATATATACAATTTAGCAGATATTTAAAAAAGCTAAACAATACTAAATATTGCGCATTACTTACGCACCGACCACTGTGGCTATAATATAGTCTTAAAGTGTCTATTTTGTCACAAGGAGTTCAATTACCGCAGTCTCCGTCACCGCCATGAAGCACACCTTCTTCAAGAGGCCTGCACGCTATCAAGTATCGCGAGATTGTGCGACTTTCAATGGGAAGCATCGCGATAGTTTAAACCTCGCGATAACGTGTTTTGAATGCAGTTCGATTGGAGGTTTCAATTAAGCCTTACGCAATGTTTAAGGTCACATTTTGATATTTTAAAGCAGTGAAAACATCCTAAATACTGTTTTCTTTTAAGCCTTAAATTTGATTATTTCTTCTAGTTTTTATTCTAAAGCAATAACTGCTCTAAATGCTCCATAATAATAACTGCAACAGCGAGTGTTAAAGTTAAAGTGTAATATTAAGGGGAGTCGTGCAATATTGATGGCAGCAAGTAGTTTTAGTTCGTTTTAGTACTAATTTCTCATTTATTTTATTCTTTTACAAGCCATATTTAATTAAAACATTCAAAAATGACTGTTGCATTCTTCATATTTAATATAATTCATTGAATTTGTTAAATTCCTCCGTAACATGACTGTGACTGTAAATCACTGATTATCCACAAACAAAAGGCATTAAAAACTGAAGAATAAAGTGTCTCTGTTCTCTGAAAGCCTCCCCAAGGATGAGTCACACATTTACCTGCGACTGATGAATCATTCATTAGTCATATGAGAGACTAGTTATAAAGGAATAATGTGGATGCATCTGAATATGAACAATATGTGAAGGTTAAGCTGCCAATGGTTTGATTTCGTAATCTTAACAGACTGAATCAAATTTGTCCTTTTTGAAGATAATTTAAAACATTAGTTTTTGACTCTTCATTCAGCTCCTTGTTATTCCGCTAATAGGATACAACTAATCTACAAGCACTTCAAACTCTCTTAGTTTGCACTTTAAATTGTTCCTCTAAGTTGCACACTGATTACTAACTTAAATGAAATGTCTTATAATTTGATAACGTTAAGTCTTCTAGACAATACCACACTTATTTTTTCTCATTATAATAATCTATAATGATTAGTGGATAGATTAAGATATTAGAGAAATGTGTCTAATTGTGTTAAATTTTTACTTGGGCTAAAAGTTTCATTTAATTTGTGAACAATTAACTAAGAGTTACTGTGACACTGCATCTATGATATGATATATTTGTGCTAATAAAAACTTTACATACTTACAAAATAAAGTTGCAGTATGCTGTTCTCTTAAAAAAGTAATACATTTCTGTTAATGTGAACCTCACACATATCCTGTATATTCATTGTAATCCACATTTCTACATAAATCCTAATAACTTCAGACACAACCAACATGTCACATATTGTTTATTGTCATGTATTTCATTGCAGTAGCTACAATATTTAACAAAGGTTTAAGTAGAACACATCCAAAGGCAAGTTTCATTCAACAGATTCACAAGAAAAAAGTCATTTGACATAAAATAAGACTGATATGGATGTCGTTGTCGTTGTTGTTGCTGTTGTTGTATTTTTTTTTCTTCTTCTTCTTCTTCTTCATGTATCGCACAGTCTAAAACATTCATTTTCTTGGTCAGGTCGGCCCCTGACTGGAACTGACCTGTAACTGACGAAGGCAAAAATGCAAAGTTTTGAATGGTTGCAGGCGTTTTTTTAAGACATGCAGCTTCAAATCAAATGAGAGCGAGAGAAGAGTGGCACTGCTTTGTATTGTATTGAAAGTTTGTCCAGAGTAAACCCCTTTTCTTTTTCTTTTTTTTAAATAGCCACACACAAATATATACACCACAGCCCATAAAGTAGGTGAATATCTGGGAAAAATCAGGTCTCCCGTCCTTTTTAGAGTCACACTGATAAGAAGGCTTGATGCAGAGTATATAGTAAGTACTGTAAGCAATGACTGTACAGCATTGTAACTGTTATATGAAACCACGATTTTTGCAGACCCGGCATAACAAATGAAGCCTAACTAAGTGATTCTGACAAACAGAGTAGAGAGTATACTGCAGAAGATCGATCAGACAATTCAACCATTGTATTGTTTTTTTTTAAATGTCTAGTTTTGTTATAAAGGACAAAACAAAAAAAGAAATCCACCCCAAATATTTAAAGTCTGTAGGTCTACTGCTGCCAAAGATTGGCTCCTCCAGGGGGAAAACCTGCCAGAGCTGAAGAGATATACACTGGATTTGTGTTTGTGTGTGTGTGTGTGTGTGTGTCTGTGTGTGCGTGTGGGCTGCAATGCAATCCTTTCCCAAAAAAAAAGTCCACTGTGATATTGTCTGAAATAAAAAGTAGAGTAGAGTCGATGTAGTTCTGAGAAATAAGAAATAAATATGTTTAAAGCAAAAAAAAAAAGCTCCAATCTTCTGTTAAAGATGTTTTTTGGTATCTGCAGCCCCCTTAGAAATGTAATGCCAATACATGATAGCACATTTTAACGGATACAAAATTCACACACACAAAAAAAAGAGTTAAATTAAACCATAAATATTCAAAATGTTTTGGGTTGAAATCCTGCAGACTATTGCCAAAAAACAATGTATTGCAATGAAATGTAATATCAGATCTATCTCAGCTATAGTTGGATCGTGGCTTTGAGAAGTGAGCAGCTGCTGCATATATATATATATATATATATATATATATATATATATATATATATATACGTCTTGGAAAATATGCTCATTAACAAATCAGATATTTTCATTTTTCTATATAAAATATGGCAACCTTTCATCAGCTACATGGAGAATCTCCCATCTCACATGACTGAATGATCTCCACCGTAGTTCAGATCATTCAATCATGGCTAAATCTCTCTTTATCTTTATTGTTTTATGTTCTCTTTAGTAGTTAAACTTTTATTTTAATTATTATGTCAGGGTACAAAGGGGGCGTTTTTCTATTGTTGTGTGCTTTGTAGACTGATCTGAAAGACATAATAGTATACTCGTTAGAAAATTGAAGGGTAGATTCTTCTTTTAAAACCACTTCTACAACATTTTAGAGATCTCAGTGTTAGAAAATATCCTCTGATGGTTTTTGGGAAATACAGCAAAAGTAAAAGTATTAGCAGTAATATTTATTGACAATATGGCAAGCCTTAAAAAAATCACATCACCACCAACACCCTTTTCCTCCCATTTATAATATTATAGAGCTACAATTTTTTAAATCACAAGCTTTTATCCGAGCTTTATCCCAATTTTTTGCAGCTGATCCCAAATGAATATTAGCAACAGCAGAAACCATAATCACCCATTATCATTTCTCCAGTCTACAGCGGCTTCAGCTCTTAACGGAGCCGCCGCAGTTAACTGGCGTCAAAGCTCATCTTCACATTTACACAGGCTGACTTTGCTAAACCTCCATGATTATAAGACACGGGAACTGTCTCCTCCTCCTCCGAATCAATGCATCTAGTTTTTAACGCTGTAAAAAGTCAGCCTGAATGAGATATATATATATATATAAATATATATATTCACAAATTTGCTAAGTTAGGTCTGCCGTTTTGTCCAAAGTACATTGCCATAGCAGGCACTTTTGCAAGTCTTTGGCTTTCAGAACACTTTTGCAGGGGAAAACCCTTTAAGAGCACTACAGGCTAAAAGAGAGGCGTCGTCTCATAGCGCAGCTCTAGGAGAAGAAGCCTTTAACCCAGGAGTACAGAGAGTTGTGTTACTAAGCAGGTCATAAAAATAAAGCAAAAACGCTTCAATGGTTCACAGTTAAACAGAAATAAATAACTGAAAGAGTATAAACAGCACATGTTGGACGGAATATTAAATCCCTAAAATGAATAAATTGAGTGTTCTGGTTAATAAAGGAGGGAGGGTTTTTCTTTTTTTAAATAAATGACTGCATCTTTGTTTATATTCACCGATCGAAATGGACACTGGAGTGCAAACGAGGCTTATGAGCAATACAACGTCCTTATGAAAACATAGCTGCTGCATTTGTATGTAAGACGGATCCGTTCTGAATAGTGGCAATATGGAAAAAACTGAAGTTGTCAAAGATAGCTTAAGGCATGGTAGCCCTTCGCAGGCAGGGAGTTTGTCAATCTTCCACTGCTTTGTGGGATTGCTGAACACAGCCATGATGCCTCTGATCCTGCAACCAGAGGTGCCTTCAGTTCCTTTTTCACTGCTGGCGTTTCCTCTTTCTCTCTGGGATGATTAACTGACTGTCAAAGGCCCAGCGTCCTCCTGTATTTGTCCCCCTTTTTTAATCCCCAACTGGGTCAGCTTCCTCCACCACCACCACTCCTTCTGCTCTCTTCCGTTCCCGGCTGTGTGATCCCGCCCGTCTCCCTCTCCCTTTCTCTCGATCTGTGTGGTCAACGCCCCCGGCCCCTCAGTTCGGGCCAGCCGCTGTCATGACCCCTCCTCATTGTGTGCTCCCAGAAGCGAGCGTTCGGAGCCGGTGTCGATTGATGGCGTCCTCCAGGAACCCGGCAACCTTCTCACTGTCCTCCTACGCAGCACACAGGACATGACGAACATCAAAACTCATTCTTAAGACTAGATAAAAAAAGTCTGATACTATATTCAAACCCTGCTTCGTTTAAAGAAGCTTTCATATTTACCTCAGTTATGAAGGCGTAGTGAACAAGTTCACTGGCAAGGTCTTTGGAGGTGTCATCTGAAAGTTACACATGATATATTTAAAGTTTTATCTCAAAATATGCAATAAAAAATGTACCTACAGAATAAGGGTCTTTTTTAAAGGATAAGTACAAGACTGTTTTTTCTATTTTTCATTGCCAACAAATGCCATAAAACATCCCAAAACAGCAATTAATCAATCAAACTGTCAGTATCAAGCATCGTGTGTGTAGTCAAAGCATGATATGGCTTATTTCTCTCTGTCATAGATCCAAAAAACTATAAAAAACACATAAATGAGCCTGAGCCTACTGTTTCACTGTAAAAAAAACACTAGCTAACGGGTTAGCAAATCCACTGCTATAAACACTCCCTACCTATTTAATATTTACTTCTATTGTTAAAATGATGCTAAAAACTACAGCAGCTGCTTTCTTAAATTACAAGACTGAAGCTTTAATGATGATTTAAAGTACTGTTGTGGTCAACTTACTTGGAAGGATGTCACAGCTAAGCTGCCGATGAAGTTTATCATCCATCTTGAGAAATAAAGACAGCTAGGGAGAGATGAAAAAGTCAAATTTAAAATCAATGAATTCATGTTTTTGTAACTGACTTAACCTCTAAATTTTTTAAAAAACAATTATTTCAATTGTCTGTAAAAAATAGAGCTTTTACTAAAATGGGCAAAGTAACCCCCTCCTAAACATCTGAGGGCAACACAGAACCCTAAAACTGCTTTAATCAGGAATTATTTTTCATTTTGACTCGTTATTTTCTTTATATGTGTTTTAACACTGTAGCCATTCACTGCAAATGAAAAGGGCATTATTATGTGACTCACATGAGTTTTGGTCCCTTCGTCATTTGACTCCAAATTACAGTGCATCTGAACAACCTACAACACAAACAGACAAAAAGCAAAATGTTTTTAGGTCCTGTTAAACTCTTAAAGTAACGTGCAAAACAACTCAAATGGAAAAGCAACAAGATGGGTGGGGGTGAGTTTTCTTTATGTGTGTTAGTGGCTTATAAGCACTGTTGATCTAATACAGTTGTGGTAGTGTCTGAAAGGCTAACCTTCCTCGTCTCCGTCTCCTGGGGTTCAGGAGTCGGCGTCTTGACTGTCTCCACCTGCTCCTGAGACAAGGAGAGGGCTCGAGGGACGGGGTGAGGCCGAGTCGAGGCGAAGTTCATCAACGGGTAAATCCCATTTCTGATAGAGAGAGAGAGAGATAGAGAGAGAGAGAGCGAGGGAGAGGAGGGAGAGAGACAGAGAGAGAGAGAGAGAGAGAGAGAGAGAGAGAGAGAGAGAGAGAGAGGGAGAGAGGTAAAGAGAGAGGGAGAGAGAGAGAGAGAGAGAGGGGAGAGAGGAGAGAGAGAGAGAGAGAGAGAGAGGGAGAGGGAGAGGGGTAAAGAGAGAGAGAGAGAGACAGAGAGAGAGACAGAGAGACAGAGAGAGAGAGAGAGAGAGAGGGGGGGGGGAGAGGGAGAGAGAGAGAGAGAGAGAGAGAGAGAGGAGAAAAAAAGTTTAAATAATGCTGTTTTCTGTATAAATCACAAAATAACTGATAGTACGACTCACTTCACATCCTCTAGAAACTTGTCGAGTTCCAAAGGAGACACGTGGGAATATCTACGAGACACAAAGAGATACAAAAAGAGCACTGTGAGTGCTGCGCTCGACATGTCATATAATATTCATAAGTAGCCAAAAGATATGAGATATGTTTGATTTTACTTTAGCTGAACTCCTTGTCTGTCGTCATGTTTAATCTCTGCCATGACAGCGTTGGGGTCGAAGGACTTGGTTTTCTCCTCCACACAGTTCTCTGGAAGCAGATCTGTAGACGCAACACACAAACAAAGTCTGGATGTTAATAAAATGATAAAAGCTTATTATTTATTATTGAGTTGCAACAACCCTAACCCTAACCCTCTAAATAATAATCTGCTATATATAGGAGTAAAAAATGTATCACATGAAAGGTTTTACTAGAAACTTAACACCATAATTAATTAATGAGAAGGAAGAAGGAAGGAACGGAAGGAAGGAAAGGAAAGGAAGGAAGGAAGGAAGGAAGGAAGGACGGGAGGAGGAAGGGAGGAAGGACGGAAGGAAGGAAGGAAAGGAAGGAAGGAAGGGAGGAAGGGAGGAAGGGAGGAAGGAAGGAAGGAAGGAAGGAAGGAAAGGAAAGGAGGGAGGAAGGGAGGAAGAAGGGGAGGGAGGAAAGGAAGGAAGGAAGGAAGGAAGGAAGGAAGGAAGGAAGGAAGGCAGGAAGAGAGGAGGAAGGGAGGAAGAGGGAAGGAAAGGAGGAAGGAAGGAAAGGAGGAAGGAAGGAAGGAAGAAGGAAGGAAGGAAGAAGGAAGGAAGAAGGAAGGAAGGAAGAAGGAAGGAAGGGAAGGAAGGAAGGAAGCAAAGGAGGGAGGAAAGGAAAGAAGGAAGGACGGAGGAAATAGGGAAGGAAGGAAGGTAGGAGGGACGGAGGAAGGACGGAAAGAAGGACAGAGGAAAGAAGGAAGGGAGGAAGGTAGGGGGGAGGAAAGAAGGAAGGAAAGAAGGAGGGAAGGACAGAAGGAAGGAAGAAAGGGGGAGAGGGAGGAAGGGAGGTCTATTCATCTGTTTGCAATCTGCAACATCACCACTAGATGGCACTAAATCTTACACACTGGTCCTTTAACCCATAAACAGACAGGAGTGGAAAATGAGATGTTAATTAATATTTTTATTTACTTTTAAGTTATTAGTTATCTCATTCTTTTTTTTTTTAAATTGGATTTTGGATTTTATGAGTTGTATCTCCACCAGAATACATTGCCTCTATTAAAAATATATATATATGTATCTCCACCTGGTGCACGTTGCCTGTTTAAGGGTTCAGTGATAAAATGAATTTCCCAAACTTTAACAGTCTTGAATGCTGTAATGACCACGATGAATGGACACAGGAAGTGATTTCCATGTGTTAAGCTCAGCGTGTGGACGTGAGGAAAAAAAACTCACACTGGTTGTTGATGAGGCAATGGGCGGCCAGCAGTTTAAGGGAGTGGACCTCGAACAAGACTCGGTGGAACAGAAGGTCGTGAGCGGTGGGACGGAGTTTGGCATCGTGACGCAAACAAGACTGGGTGAACTCCTGCAGAAAAAAGCAACAGGAAGCAGAGGTCTGAGTCCGACGACACGTAACCACATGACTGTACAGTATGACCCAGATTACCTAGCGTCACTCCGTTGCTCTAGATTTGATTCTTGGCACGTGTTACTGAAACATACACTGTGAAACTGCACTAAGTCACTGCAGGTGGTCTGAAATAAGCCTAGAGCCAAGATGGTGTGTGTGTGTGTGCATGTGTGTGTGTGCATGTGTGTGTGTGTGTGTGCATGTGTGTGTGTGTGTGGGACAGCTTGTTTTTATCCTCATGTTTCCACGGTTGCAACGGTGTATATTTAGGACATGGTGCCTTTTTTTTAATTTTTATTTATTTATTTTTTTTCAAACTCACTCTCATGAGAGGGTCTTCCAGAGATTGACCTGCATTGATGATGGCCTCCTTGGACACGGCAGTATCTCCATTGGCCTGGATCTCTAGTACTGCCATCTGGGGGGAACAAATAATCAGTTAAAACAGACAAACACACACATGCACACACAAACACACACAGATGGGTATTTTACAAATCTGTTTCTCTCACCTCTAGAGCACAGATGCCAAAGGAGAAAATATCTATGGAGTAATCATCTTCGCCGGCTTGAAACAGAAAAGGAGAAGCTGCATTTTAGAGGAGTATGAAGCACATAGTGAGTTAGCATTTATTAATGAAGGTTTAGTCTTATTACAAAAGACACAATTAACTCATCTATTTTTTTACTGCTCCAAAAAGCAGCACAGAATATTAATTAGATGTCTCTAAATAATTTTATTTGTGGCCGATTGATTGGACTGTGGCTCCGCTAATTCGAGCATTTATCTCATTAGCTCCTACAATTACAATGCACAGGTCTCTCAAGTGGAGGATTTTGCTGTTCATATTTGGATCTTGCAGAAAATAATAGACATCTAATGCTCATTTTGGAGCTTAAAACAGCTAATCATGTTACAACAGGTGCTAATTAATTGTGTATTTTGGTGATTTTACCAGCTCCAGTAGATTATAAAGTCACAGAAAGCTGAGATTTGATGATTAAATTTGACTTTAGGGTAAATTATTCAGTTAAAAATGAGAGAAAAAAAAAGATAATAGATAGAAATGAAGCCAAAAAAAGCTCCATCACACTTAGCTCCTACAATTACAATGCACAGGTCTCTCAAGTGGAGGATTTTATTGTTCATATTTGGATCTTGCAATTGTTAATGGACATCTAATGCTCATTTTGGAGCTTAAAACAGACAATCATGTTACCACAGGTGCAAATTAACTGTGTATTTGGTGATTTTACCAGCTCCAGTAGAGACTTAGTGACTAAATTTGACTTTAGGGTAAAATATTCAGTTAAGAATGAGAGATAAAAAAAGATAATAAATAGAAATGAAGCCAAAAAAAAGCTCCAGCACACTTACCACCATATTCTGGAGCAAAAAAATGAAGATTCCTCTGCTCGTCGCGATGTTGCCTCCCTTTACCGCTGGCGTCTGGGAACACTGGTAAGAGGAGACACATAGAGAATAATACATAGTTTAAATAAGAAAAATAAATAGATAGAGACACCAGTGTAAACATATCTACAACAAAATGATCTATTTCTTACCATTAACAAATAGCCGATGCCACACTGTGGAAAGAAAATTAAGCATAATTGAGATTTTTTTTTCTTCTATCTTGTAAAACTGCAGACATTAATATATTAAAACTACAGTCTGAGGGTTAGTAAATAGAGAAGCCAGTGCTGGTTGTAGTAACATAGAAAGCCCTGCAGGAAGCAGACCTGAGCCGATCTTGATGAGGCCGTTGTGCTGAATGAAGATGGTGTCACACGTCAGGTTGCCATGGATTATTGGAGGTTCACAAGAGTGCAGATAACTGCCAGTAGAACATAAAACATTACAGGTGTTTTTTTTTTAATTAATCTTATGTGTGAGATTTTAAGACATCTTTCATGTTGAAATCCTGGGGGAAGAAATCAGTCAATACCTTAGGGCAGAGAGAATCTGGGTGCACCATCTCTTCCAGGCCTAAAATGTAGTGTAACAGAGCAACATAAATCCTTTTGAAGATACCAATTTTGCTCCATAGAGGGCAACTTGGCATGGCAACGTATTATACTCAACTCAAATACACAAATTTCCCTGTCATTCTCAGTAATATACTTATGTAATGAATGCCACATGCAACTTAGAAAAGCACACACACACACAAGATGACGAAGAAGAAAAAGGATGATAGATTAAAAAAAAAACTTGCATGCTCTTTTAAATCATTTCAACACCCTAAAGATAAAATATATGTCTGAGCAGACTGAGCCACAAGGGTGCCCTGTTACATAATCTCTAATCCTGTTGGAAATATGGATCTGAATAGTGATTGGACTGCAGTACCCTGTGCCGCCACCACTCAACAGACACAGAGTAAACACACCAATATATATACAGTATGTGACCAGAAACACTGACCTTAACATTCATGGTCTTGTGGTTCTTCTTGGTCTTCTTGAGGAACTGCTTGAGGCTTCCCGACGACATGTATTCTGTGATAAATATAACCTGTGGGTTGCAGAGGTTGGAGGTTGGAGGTTGGAGGTTGGTTCATTTACAGGATGTGTGAGCATGTAAAAAGAGGAAAGAAAGACCAGAAAGAGAGAATTTTAAAAACTAATCTTACCCGAGCTTGAGTCTCCTTCATGTCGAGCCAGTACTTGTGGAACTTGACAATGTTGGGGTGTTCGACCTGCATCAGGTTCTCAAACATCTCCTTGATCTTGTCCTGAAAAAAAACACACACATGGGAGATAGTTTAGATCTTCACATTACCTCAATGACCAAGTAAAGTCCTTTATCCTCCAGGCCTGAAAGCAACAGAGCTGAAAGAACTAGTCGGTTAATTGATAAGGCAAGGCAGTTTTATTTATATAACGCATTTCATACACAATGGTAACTCAATGTGCTTTACATAAAACAGAAAAACATGTAATTTGAGAAACATTAAGACATACAGTTAACCCCCCCAACCTCCCACCCCCCACACTAATAATAAAAACTAAGTACAGAAAAATAGAAAGAGAGAAATAAAATGCTAGAATAGAGCTTTAAATATAATATTGCAGCATACAATAATGATTAGCTTTAAAATCATTAAAAGGACAGAGTGCAAATGAAAGGTTAAAATGTAAAGTGCTTTAACCTTCCAGTCTGTTTTGACTGCTCCTTCCTTCCTTCCTTCCTTCCTTCCTTCCTTTCCTCCCTCCATTCCTTCCTTCCTCCCTCCTTTCCTTACTTCTTCCTCCATTCCTTCCTTCCTCCCTTCTTTCCTTACTTCTTCCTCCATTCCCTTCCCTTCCCTTGAGGACAACAGGAGGGTTAAAAGAGCTCAATCATAAGCACAGGAGAAGAGAAGTGTTTTTAACCTGGATTTAAAAATGATTTCAGTTCTGCTGCTAGTTTGTTCCAGTTGTGTAAAAGCTGCTTCATCATGTTTAGTTTGAACTCTGAGCTCGACTATCTGACCTGAGTCCCAGTAGACCCAGTAGATCTCAGAGCTCTGGGCTCGACTATCTGACCTGAGTCAGTAGATCTCAGAGCTCTGGGCTCGACTGTCTGACCTGAGTCAGTAGATCTCAGAGCTCTACTGGGTTTATATTCTACTAACATGTCATTTATGTATTCTGGACCTAAACCATTCAGTAGCAGAACTGATAAGTGTGTTGACAGAAACTTAATCAGCATTTCTTAAACTCCTGTTATTATTGACTGAATATCTTTAGGACTTGGTGCTCAACAAAAAAAAAGCAGCAATTTGAATATGCCAACTTAACATCTAGGAACTTTTGACTTGAGTGCTTTTGTTGCCTGGGGGAGTTTAAGGCGCCAACTATGAGCCACAGCATCCCTGGTCCTCTCTCTTACTGTCAGCTCTCTACTTCAGACATAAAATGCCCCTAAGAATATTTAAAAATACTCTTGGCTGCCAACTAGAAAGTCACTACATTGAAAGAAGTGCAGGGAAACTCTCAGGCCTGCAGTTGTTGTATAAAATATGCAGGATGGAGATACTGAGTTTTATCTTAAGACTACAATGTGAACGGTTCGTAGCTGCTGATAATAACCGGCCAGCGAGGTCGGACAAGACAAGACAGCAGCCTGCAAGAAGAAAACTAATCCTCCGAAGACACTGGAAATATATTAGTCACACTCTTCTCAAGCCTGCATCCAGCAACACAAGACATGCCCTCGGCGAAAAGGAGAAGGGGGAAAAGAGGCAGACCAAGAAACACCTGGCGCCGTGACCAGGAGGCAGACATGAGGAGAAGTGGGCATACATGGGGACAGCTGGAGGAATTGGCCGAGCACCGAGATGCCCGGAGAGCATCTGTTGGCTGGGCAGGGGGTCACGGGCTTTGAGTTTTAAAAAAAGTCCAATATGAATGTGTAAAATACTGTGTCTAGATACATATGTTACTCAAAGACCCTGTTCTTGTTCAAGCAGTGTGTTATCATTGCTAAAACATTTATTAAAGCTTAACCTTTGTGTCGTCCTCACAGGTCAAATTGACCCTGTCTGTTTTGACTGTTCCTTCTTTCCTTCCTCCCTTCCTTCTTTCCTTTCCTCCATTCCTTCCTCCCTCCTTTCCTTCCTTCTTGCTTCCTCCCTCCCTCCTTTCCTCCCTTCTTCTTCCTTTCCTCCCGATTTCCTTCCTCCCACCCCCTTCTCCGTCCTTCCTTCCTTCCATGCTTCCTCTCTTCCTTCCTTCCTCCCTTCCTCCTTACTTTCCTTTCCTCCCTCCCTTCCTTCCTCCCTCCTTTCCTTCCTTCTTCCCTCATCCTTTCCTTCCTTCTTCCTTCCTCCCTTCCTTCCCCCTTTCCTTTCCTCCCTCCTTTCCTTCCTTCCTCCTTTCCTTCCTTCTTCCTTCCCCCCTTCATTCTTTCCTTTCCTCCATTCCTTCCTCCCCGTTTCCTTCCTTCTTCCTCCCTCCCTTCTTTGACTCGAGGACAACAGGAGGGTTAAAGCTACCAATGAAAATAAAGCTGCATCCTAAATCCCAACCTCTTCCCACTCCAAAACCATAAATTCAACCTGTATCTAAACAAGATAAAAAGGATCCACGATACCTCCTGTGCTTTGAAGACCTTCTTGTCGGAGAAGAGCACTTCGTTCCAAACCACTTCCACTCCTTCCTCTGTGTCCATGGCCAGAGATGCACTTTCCACACCGGGGACATTACCTTGGCTGACCTGTAGAGGGCAGACAGATACAGATATAGCATTTAGCATCATGCTAGCACATACATACATACATTTCATACTATAAAAGGCAACTTTAAACCTGCCTGAACAGATTTTACCCCATTTTGAAAAAGCAGAAAGAAGCATAAACACAACACACACTTTCTCCTTGTGTATTGGTTGATATGGTGATTTTTAATTATTTTATTTAATAAACATGGAACAGTATTAGCATTCATATGGAGTTATCTGAGTTATGTTTCAAGCCACCTGATTAATTCTACTCTCAATATTCACTATTCTTTTAATAATGATAATAATACTAATAATATACCTTATTAAGCACCTTTCATACAAGGCATGTAGCTGAAAGTGCTTTACAGAAAGGAATACAATAAAACAACAGCAAATAAAACAAAATTTTAAAAAAAAAGGGAGATTTAGTAAAAATTAGACAATCAAAAATAAATAAATAAATAAATACATAGAGTAAAACTAAGTTAAAATGAAATTAATTAAAAGCCAAATTAAATAAAAATGTTTTCAGCTGTCCTTTAGACTATTTTATCCATCATTTTGGAGCATAATTAAAGAATGCTGTGCTTCCTATTTTCTTCTGGCCTTAATTGTGTATAATTAAAAACCCAGCTGTGTGGATGATCTGAGATCACGTGAGGGATTATAGAACGACAGAGAGCCTGTGATGTAGGTCGGTCCCAAACCATTAAAAGCTTTGAAAACAAGTAAAATAACCTTAAAATCAATTGTAAAAGACATTGGGAGCCAGTGAAGTGTAGCTAAAGCTCCCTTTTGGTCTCCACCAACACCTGAGGGAAAATATCCGTCTCTTAAAAACGCTCCATTATGTTCACCAGCTGGTCGCTAACTTCATAATCATGACGAGCAGTAAAGAGAGGCGGCAGGATGAGCGGTGGCGGCAGCAGCAGAGGCAGTAGCAGCAGCAGCAGCTTGTGTAAAGAATTGGACGAGGTGGATTAGAGGGAAACAGAGCGGGAGAAGCGAGGGGATTGTGGATGAGGGATTTAGAGAGATGAGACACGGGTCACAAGACGGAGGAGGTGGGACCGGGCTCCTAAGAAGAACTTGCAAAAGAATAGAAAGCAGAGTGGAGCGAAGAGGCAGTGGCTGGGTTTATAATCTGGCAGACGCAGACAGGCCCTCGGGGGGATCCATCACTGAATGAGACGGTGTTTATGCAACAGCAGCAAAAAGCTACTCATGCCTCGTGGATACTGCTGCATATTGTGCTGCAGCAGTGACGGTGGTGGTGCAGTTAGTATAGTAAGGAGGCTGGATTTAGGTCTTAATAAGCGTTAATCATAATGCAAGAGCCTACTAATCCCACATCTCGTCAAATTAATGAATCATTTCTACTTAGAAGTCAAGAGACGTCACTTCCAAAGGCTGCTTGAGGATTTCAAGGATTTCCATGTCAGTTTTGACGGCTGCTATTTTGTCCTACTATGCAGCAGCTGACCCCATTTTTCTGACCTAATTGAGATTTCCTCACAAGGATCAATAAAGTATTAACAGTTAGAGATAACATGGCATCATTGATCTCAGTATTGATGCACCAACTGAAAGCTTTCACATGGTCAAAGGGTTTTTATTTTTCCATGCAACTACAATTATTCATATTCATACCAGCCTGCTATCTTCTGGGAATGCTTTGAAAAGTTTTGCTCAGTTCAAATTCTTGTTTCTATCTTTTATTCAGAGTCTTATGATGTTTCTTTTATATTTGCAGGCTGTCAGTGAAGGACAGAAACAGAAATGTGGTGTCAAACAAAGCGATCGGAGGGTTTTTTGTGATCATCAAATCTATGAAACACCTTAGCAACTAAATTCTTACTGCTGCCTTCAGGACGTTGCTATGCTCTAACCTGCTTATAAAAGTAACGGCTGGACTTTAACCCCTTGTTTATCTGTTATCTGAACTATGAGCAGGTCATTTTTTTTTATTGCTTTTGTACATCTATCTATCAGTGTATGTTTTACTAATACCACATATAGCTTTTAAGCTAAAACAAAGGGTTTAGGCTTAAAAGCTATATGTGGTATTAGTAGTGTTTGCTTTTATTTATTGTGTGTAGGGCTGCAAGTAAAGATTATTCACACAATGCTAGAAAATAGAAAAAATGGTGGTTATAACTTCTTGGAGCTCATGTTAAAGTCTTAAATCTAAATATATTAACTTTACTCTCATGTGTGACACATAAAAGCTTAAAATCTTCACATTTCAAAAGCTGTTAAGCATACACTTCCCTCCTCTCCGGCCATTTCGTATCATCCCTGCAAGAAGAAACTAGTTTAAGTTTTAGACATGCACATCTGACACTCCTCTATCATCACCGTTATCGTCTCTGTGGTCTTAAAATGTCAGCTGGGCGTCTCTGATGAGCAGCTGAGAGCCTGATGTCAGCGCTGAATGACTATTATTTAGGTTCGTCTCTAGGCCCCAAACGACCGCCTATTACTGCTAAATGCTAGCCATTGATGTATTCTACAGAGCTCCACTTGTACCACGCGTCGTGACATCATCTTTGACTGGGGCGATGAATGTCAAGAGTCAAGACGGCTTTCAGCACGCGGCTCAACAGGAGGAGGTTTGTTTAAAAAACCGGAGCGAACGAGAAAAAGACAGGAGACAGGAATCAGAGCACAACCACGAAAACTCAAACTAAATAGTCTTAATTTATATTCTGACTTTTTAGACGCCACAGATTTCTTGGTGTTGATGAAGCCAAAGAGAGACATGTTTCTTTACCACAGCGGTTTGTTTACTGCTTCCCTTACAGTGCAGCTTTAAGGCTCTCTCTCTCTGGAGAGTAGGAGGGGTTTTCTTTCCCAGACAAATTGAGCAGCAGAGGAGACTTGACATATAATCTCGCTGCTACCACTCTGTGGGAGATGATAATCTGATTACTGGTATTATAAAGCTGGAACACAATGCTCCGTCTCGCTAACGGCAGAGGGAATTCCTCCGCTTCAATAGCTGTCAGAGGAGGAATTATGTCAGTTTCTCTGTGGCGTCAGGGGTCGACTGTTGTTTACTTTCTCCAGATTTTGAGGGGAACACTCGGTCCCCTGTCCCAGCGTCTGTGTCCCGAGGGTATAGTGGGATCTGATGCTTGGTCATGGTGGCGTGAGACTGGTAAACAAGCACGCTGGATTCTGGGCTCTGATTGGCCGTGGGAAGGGAGGTGGGTTAAGGGTGTGGAAGGGGGATTTAGGGATTGTGTGTTCATGTAAGAACAACACCAACTTCTATTCTCATGTTTGTTAAATCTTCAATCTGAGCCGGGTAAAACTGGATCTGTCACATGAACCGCTCACTATCTCGCCACACAAGTTAATCCTGTACATTTCTCATTCACAATAGTGTTTTTGTAATTGTAGTGTATTTGTTTTGGACTGAAATAACATGGCGGATCAGTACATATAGGAAAAACACTACTACTGCTGCTGCTACTTCAGAGATAAATCACTGATGCTGTTATAAGATCAGGAACTGCTTTCCCCCATGCAACTTTGGACAATGGACCTCTCTCTTCCCATTTTGCTATAGTTAAACAATTATGAACAGCTACAGGTAATGCACATATCCTTCCTGGTGGGTCCCATCTAACCTCCAAATAAGGACATTTCAGAATATGCAATATATATAGTTAAACTTTTTTTACATCAGTATCTTCAAACTCAGTAAGATCCTGCCAGATATTTATTAATAAGTGCAGCAAATTAGACACAATCCACTGCGATGCCATGTAATGTATATTGGTAGGAGACCAATTGGGGAAATATGTAAGTTAAAAGTAAGTTTGCCAACCCAAATTTATCAGGATAGGGAATGATATGCAACAAAGGACTCCAGCTGAATCTACTTTATGCACACAGTCGTTTCAGATAGGATATCTTCTTTTTATAGTTTATCGGTATCAGTTTCTGCTAATGTGGTTGGTATGGTTAAACAAGTATGAACAGCTACAGGTAATGCACATATCCTTCTGTGGGTCCCATCTAACCTCCAAGTAAGGACATTTCAGAATATGCAATATATACAGTTAAACTTTTTTTATATCAGTATCTTCAAACTCAGTCAGATCCTGAAGATCCTTAATAATAAGTGCAGCATTGAGTTCTTCACTAAGGCCTTTAATCATCCATGTAACCCAGACCCATTCACCGTGTTGTACGGGGTGGCCAATCCAGACAATGTGAAAAGTAGTTGTGAAGCTAATAAGGCTATTTTTCTCTTTTTAACATTATTAGCCAGACAGCTAATTTTACAGTCTTGGAAATTTGAAAGTGCTCCTACATTTGATGTATGTGGTTGAGAGAACTGGGAAATGTATTCACACAGAAAATCAGGTACATTATATCCGCTTTTTTACATCAGTATCTTCAAACTCAGTCAGATCCTGCCAGATATTTATTAATAAGTGCAGCAAATTAGACACAATCCACTGAGATGCCATGTAATGTGTATCGGTAGGAGACCAATTGGGGAAATATGTAAGTTAAAAGTATGTTTGCCAACCCAAATTTATCAGGATAGGGAATGATATGCAACAAAGGACTCCAGCTGAATCTACTTTATGTACACAGTCGTTTCAGATAGGATATCTTCATTCTTTCTGGGGTCAATCAATAACACGTGATAAAAATATAGACATTAAAAGAGAAAAATGAACACAAGGAATGGAAAACGAAGCAAAAATAAGACAAAATATAAAATAAATTAGTAAAAAAAAAAGGTGATAGAAACTGAAAGAAACTGAATCAAAAGAGCCTTTGACTGTACTAACAGTTTCAAGCTTGTATTATATATATAGTACAGTAAACTCAGCTGACTGCTAATGCAATCTAATACAGGAGCTATGCAATTAATCCTACCGCGCCTTCATGAAGGTTAAAATGTTCAGAAACTCTTTTAGAAATGTGTTTATTTAACTTTGTGGTAATTTTGGGAGGGGGGGATGCTGCAGCTTGTGGTGCTGTATTTCATTATACTCAGGAGGTGTTTCTAATATTGTGTTCTCCCCTTATTTATATATCAGTGAGGGTTACACTTTGCAGGCTAGACTTTGACTGTTTACGCTGCAGGTTGTTAACAGGCACGCCATGCTCCCTGTGCGGCGCCGAATTAGCTTCTTTCTGTAACTACACCAAAAAGTCCAAATCTCCTCTTCTACAGCGTTTACTACGACGGCTGGCTGGAACATCTGCAGTGACAGTTTTATTGCCGGGATTCGTAGTGGGATCTGTTTTACATGTGTCACAAGGCCAAGGGAATTATCCCAAAAATAAGAAAAGGTGCCTGATGAGTCAGCAGAGGGAAAAAAAGGACAGTGGGAGGATTAGTAAGAGAGGTAGAGGCGAGTACTGAACTACAATATGGCAGCTCTCTTTCAGTGCGATTCTCTCCGCAGAGGCTTCTTAAATGAAAGAGTGCCTTTGTCTGAGACCCGTGTGTGGGTCCAAGTCTGATAGCGACAAAGAGCTTTGTCTC